>NW_026068087.1:2508786-2690790 GCF_014885135.2 Alexandromys fortis
CCTCCCTCCCTCCCTCCCTCCCTCTCACAGGGTTTCTTTGTATATCCCTGGCTCTCCTGGAACATGCTCTATAGACCATCCCCCGAGTGCTGGCATTGAAGGTGTATGCCACCACTGCCTAGCTATTTGTTGGTCCTTGATGTTATTTTCTGGACTGCGGGTGCACTTTTCAGAAAATCCTTGTTCAGCCTGTCCTGAAGTATTTTCCTTTAGCAGTGCCAGAGTCGTATGTGAGGGTCGTTAGTCCACTTTGAGCTTTGTAAGAAATAAGACTGTAGTTTCAGTCTTATGTATGGATATCCAGTTTTCCCAGCTCTGTAGTTGCATAGTTTTATTTCTGTATCTCATATTCTGTTCCATTGGTGTACATGTCTGTTTTGTGCGTGTGTGCACACACCAGTACCTTCTCCCCCCCCCCTTTTTTTTGCTATGGCTCTCTATAGTATAGGAATTATGATAGTGTTGGTGTTGTTCTTTTTTCTCAGAATTGCTTTGACTATTTGGGGTCTTTTGTGCTCCCATGTGAGTTTTAGGAGTTTTTGTTTTTTGTTTTTCTTTTCTTATTCTACTATTTATTTATTTTATTTTTGTTAGAGGTTACATTAAAATTTTGATGGGTATTACATTGAGATTGTTTCTATTTTGGTGGTATAGCTATTCTCACAGAAGGTTGTGTACCTCCATGTGGGTGCTGGGAATCAATCTCAGGTCCTCTGGAAGAGCAGTTGGTGCTCTTAACCACTGAGCCATCTCTTCAGCCTTGAACCCAGATTTGTTTTAGTCCTTATTTTATTCTTGAGGACTAAAAGTTTATAAGATTATGATCAGAAAGTGAATAATTTTAGTTCAGGATTTCAGACGATGAGCAGTTTGGGGTATAGCATATTTATGGGAGAAGCTTGCAAAATAGCTTAGAAGTTAAGGCCATTGACAGTTTACAAACTATTTTTAGTCCTCAAAATTCTGTTTTATGATTATAATTTTTTTCCCTGTGGTTATTTCAAGGGTTAAAGTGAAGCAGGTCAGATTACTCACCCAAAGTCATGTTGCTAATGGTTTAAAGCTTTGCTCTTTGGGAGTTTAACTTATGGAGGTTGAAACTAAACTTATGGAGGTTGAAACCAAAGAATGGGATTATATTAATAAAAAGAGCCAAGCAGTGGTGGCGCACGCCTTTAATCCCAGCACTCGGGAGGCAGAGGCAGGCGGATCTCTGTGAGTTCGAGACCAGCCTGGTCTATAAGAGCTAGTTCCAGGACAGGCTCCAAAACCACAGAGAAATCCTGTCTCGAAAAACAAAAACAAAAATAAAAAACAAAAAAAAAAAGAAAAGAAAAGAAAAACAACCAGATGTAAACTCAAAAAGCTTAGTTTGTGCCAGGCAGTGGTGGCGCACGGCTTTAATCCCAGCACTTGGGAGGCAGAGGCAGGTGGATCTCTGTGAGTTAGAGGCCAGCCTGGTCTACAAGAGCTAGTTCCAGGACAGGCTCCAAAGCTACAGAGAAACCCAGTCTTGAAAAACCAGGAAAAAACGAAACAAAACAAACAAAAAACCCGCAAAAAGAAAAAAAAAACGCTTAATTTGTCTCTGCTTAATTGCTAGATAATTTGGGCTAGTCATTTCTAAACTAGTTCATTTCTGAACCTCTTTTTCTTGAAAATGCTATGTTTATGTTGTCCTTGTCTTCCTCATGGTACAGAAGAGTTATGTCATTTGGTATACGATAACCAGTAAGTGGCAGCTGGATGTAAGGTTTGTATTCTAGGACTTAGTTGTATTTGCGTATGCTATAATGAATAGATAGATGATAAAAGTGGGATTTCAAAATTTGTACCATTTTTTGTTGCATCAAAGAACATCAAATATCTTGGAGCAAAATAATGCTGTATAGAACATGCTGATTATTTGGAGAGTTTTTGACAAATGTTATTTACCATTTTGTATCAATCTCCTCTTGTTGTAGTTGATGCTGATGTGACAGTGATTGGCTCTGGCCCTGGAGGATATGTTGCTGCCATCAAAGCTGCCCAGTTAGGCTTTAAGGTAAGATATACCCAATGTAGAAGTTGCTTTGTTTTATTATGGGCCAAGCTTATTTTAGCCCCAAAAAGTTTTGCACATGGGAAATAGGTAGAAAAAAAAATTTTTTAAACCTATGCATTTGGGCATTTTATATTCCTGCATGTATGTTTTGGTGCACTGCAGGACCTACCGAGGCCTGAAAGTGGCATGAAAGCCTTTACAAACAGTCATGAACGGCCATGTGGGTTCTGGGAATTAAACTTAGGTCCTGAGTCACCTCTCTAGCTCAGGAACTTATTTTTTTAACTATAGATTATTTGCAAATCTGTGACTAATGGGCTTTATTGGTTGTCGTAATCTTGTAGTATAGAAAAGTCAGCTAATTTTCTTCTGAAATACTTCATTTTGGTTTCTAAATACATTTGGGATATAGTGATAACAGTAAAAACACATATATGTTTTTATGATTCAGATGATAGATTTCAAAGGGTTCTTTTAGCCTGACAAAGCACAGCTTGAGTAGCTTGCTTTGCAGAGCAATTTAGACATGTATAGTTTGAACTTTGGTGAAATGAAATGTGTATTTACATGTAATTAAGTAATGTTCTCTTTGACTGTAGACAGTCTGCGTTGAGAAGAATGAAACACTAGGTGGAACATGTTTGAATGTGGGCTGTATTCCTTCAAAGGTGAGCATGTGTTTTAAATGTTGCAAAGATTATTTTTCATTAGCTACTACTGACTGCAGAGATGTATGGAGACTAGATTGGTAATCTAATACAGTGTCTTAAAAGGAATCTGAGTATGTTTATAAGCCTTTTCCTTTGTAAACCTTTGAATGCTGTCACAGCCTACCATACATTCTGAGAGTCCTCCTTTTCCAGACTCCAGTGTTCTGGGTTTGTTCTTTCTTTAGCTTTCCATTGCCAGTGAAAAGATAGTTAACAATTTTTTTTTTTTTTTTTTTTTTTTGCCTTTTGACCTGCCACCTTGAAATGTGTTCTTTTCGTTTTACATTTAAAGATAATAACTTTGTTTTGTTTTTTATTCTTATTTGTATGTGTTTTAGTCTCTATTGTTTATCTTATGCTAATCGTGTGAGAAGGAAAGATGAATTCGTATCATAGTATGTACTATTCTAAATAGAAAATGTCATTTTGTAAGTTCGTTATAGAGTCTGTTTATGAGTACTTGGTAAATTTGCCTTACTTCTTTTAGGCTTTACTGAATAATTCTCATTATTACCATATGGCCCATGGAAAAGATTTTGCATCTAGGGGAATTGAAAGTAAGTATACTTTTTATAGTTAGAAGTACCAGTCATGCTTGACTCTTCTTGCTAAGAACTGGTATGTGTGAACAGATGTTTATTCAAGGATGAGCGAGATAAATATCTCGAAATTTAGAGAGATTTACATAAGAATACTTAGGTTCAGAATTCTACCATGACAGCTTCTGTACCTTTGTAAGCTTTTCCTAAGTTCTATCTTTCAGTGCCAGTAAAGAGTCAGTTTTCATTTTTCCCACACAACTTTTGAATGTGGGAAAAGCTAAGGCTTGATTTCTGAGTACTTTGCTATTGACGGGTAAGATTGAAGGAAGGAGAGCTATTGGTGGTTGAAAGAACAGAAAGAGCTAGAGGAGAGAGAGAAGGGAGACGTTTAGTGAGAAAAGAGGATTGTTTATAACATTTGCATTTAGTCTGTATTGTCTTTACCATGTTTTGGAGGGCTGTTTTTACCCCGTCCCCCTTTTTTTCTTGTTGTATTTGACAGAAACTTCCAGAAGATAGACTTAATGTACTTCGTGACTTTTTTTTTTTTTTTTTTTTAGCAGTAATAGGTTTCTGAAAGAGATTTTGTAGGGAGTCAGCATATAGAGGAGTATATATACTGCAGCAAGTACGTCACACTTTGTGACAGTACCATGATGTTAGTCAGAAGACTTGCATTGTAGGCGAGCTTTGCCATGTCTAAGAGTCTGTATTTGTGTTGGCTGCATGGACTGACTGCTGTGTATTTTCCTCTGAGTTCTGTTGAGTTGAACATTTTTATCTTATATTGTTGCTTCAGGATTCTGAGTTAAATAAATTTTAAAATTTAGTTGATTCAACTAAACTCATATAAAGCTTTTGTATTTTGAAGTGTTCAAATATATACTTAATTGTTTTGTTTCGTGAAATTTTAACATTTGTCTTTATAATTTCAGGTGATTTTGCCATTTTTATTTAACTATCTTTTAGACTAATAACCATCATAAATTACTGTAGAATGTTGTAATGGAATAGAACATTTTTATTTTGGTCTGCATTTTTGACATAGATGTACATTTAACAGTGCTTGTTAGGGTCTGTTATTGTGATGTGATATGATGATTTGGCTTTTCTGGCTGTTGTTATGACAGTTATTAAAATTTAAAAGTGAATACTGTCTTTGATATAGTATCAACATTGAGATGAATATTTTCAGATCTTGATTAGTTGAAAACATTGCTTTCAGAGTTTAAACAACGACAAGATTTTTTTAATAAATTTCAGTGTCAGAAGTTCGCTTGAATTTAGAGAAGATGATGGAGCAGAAGAGTTCTGCAGTGAAAGCCTTAACAGGGGGAATTGCCCACCTATTCAAACAAAATAAGGTCAGTCGGTGTTCAGTGCTCAGAGTGACAGACATAAAGTGGTATCGGAGATTCTTCTGTTCATGTGTTGCTTTCATTGGTTAATCAAGAAAGAAACTGCTTTGGGCCTGATAGGGCAGAACTTAGGTAGGCAGAGAAGACAGAACTGAATACTGGGAAGAAGGGCAGAGTGAGAGACGCCATGGATCTTTGGCCTGAGATGGACACTGGTTAGATTCTTGCCGGTAAGCCACAGTCACGTGGCGATACACAGATTAAGAGAAATGGGTTAAATTAAGATGTAAGAATTAGCCAATAAGAAACCAGAGCTAATGGGCTAAGCAGTGTTTTAATGAATACGGTTTCTGTGTGGTTATTTCACGTTTAAGCTAGCCGGGCAGCTGAGACAAACAAGTATCCCTTGCCATGTGACAATTGGTGGCCCAATGTGGCCATCTAACTCTATGTAAAACCTAAGAGAGCTTAAAAAAATTTCGAGAAAAAGAAAAAACAGAGTTTAACACAGCTTTTTACTGTTTGCTGGCAGCGTGCAGCAGAGAGATTTTCCTGACTTAGCAATAGCAGCAGAAAAAAAAGCCACGCTATTTTAAAACGAGGCTTCCTGGGCCCTGCTGCCTGTGCAATCTCTGGCTATGGAGCATTTGTAGGCCTGGGTGTTTGTGTGCCCACTCGGGGTTGGGAGGAAAGTAGCTGGGACCATGCCCATGGCTCGGCTCTTCCTGCCCCTGCTGGCGGTGGGATCAGGCCTACTAGGCTTGTGCAGGCCAGAGAGCATGGCGATTCCCGTCACCATACAGAGAGATGTTTCCAGGCTGCGCAGTGCTCTGCGTGGCAGATTTGGCTGTAACTCAGATAAAAAGGGTTTATGTGATGTACACTCATTCTCGGGGTTGGACTGCTGAGCGTGGCTCCTGCCTGGTGGCCCCAGAACTAGCACTGGTGGTGCTTCCACCATTTTAAAATTGGAGAGAGACGGAGCCAACATCCAGAGTAGCTGCAACCAAGCTGCTTAACATTTTAAAAGCTCTTCAAGACAGTAAAGAATTGCAGATTCACAATAGGACAGATTCAGACATAAAGGACCTCTATATGGGACACAGTGTTAAATAAATGTACATAGGCTTGGGAGAGAGAAGGAAAAGAGTATAGAGAGTCATAAAATAAAGCTAATGCTTTAAAAAAAAGGGTAAAGTCTTTAAAGAGACATAGTACAGATAGTCATAGATTCAAAGAAGTAAAGAAAAATAAGCCATGCAAAAATGGGAAATTTACAGGGAGTCTGCATTCTGTGTTTTCTTTGAATTTTTTGACTATGAAAGAGCTAAGTACAGAGAGACATTTCATTGTATGGGCTGCTAAGCTAAACCAGCATGCATATTATAAAGGTATCATGACTTCCAAATTTGAGTCTAAGGATAAGTTGCTTTGGAAAGGAGGTTCTTCTTTTGTTTTCACAGAAGATGAGAACCTGTGGATTGATTCTATACCAATATAGTTTCGTGGACCAAGGCCTCCTGAAAGGTCGCTGTGAACACCCTAAAAAAAATAAATTACTTCGCCCAACTGCTGACTGAGATAAACCTAGCACACAGGATACACCATGAAAGACCTGATTAACAGCGCCCCCAATCAGCCTGAAGCAGTATGGATAAATCTATGCCCATATTCCCAAATATTGTTTATAAATGTTCTTTTACATTTAAAGGGGTATATGATATAGATATGAATAATTTGCATTGGTATGGATCTTGGTTTATTGATATAAATTTAAGGTCAGTTTTGTTACATGTATCTGTATTTCTGATCTTGATTAAGGTATTGCAATTGTGTTCATTTAAAAATGTAATGTATAATTAAGAAATATAGGTTAATAGATAATCATCTATAATATTCAAGCTTGTAGTCATGTTAGACTTTCTAGATGTACAGAGATGTATTTCAGATGGATAGGCATTCTTCATATCTTTCAAAGACTACAGAATATGGCATTTAAAATGTTTTAATAACTTAGGGCTTTTCATGACAATGAGACACGCCTGCTCCTGGCAGCACTAGCTACTTCAAGAGGAAGATGGGCATCGAAGAGGCTCCTTAAGGAGTTTGATAACCATGTGGGCAAGAAACTGTTCTTGCCTAGACTGATTCACTGGACATGCAGGACCCACAGGGAGATGACTGTTGCACTTGCCTAAAGGTGAGGTGGTCCTTCGGGGTTCCTGCTTCATGAAAGAGTCTGCGAGACATTCTGCAGACACAGAAGAAAGTGACTGAACTGTCTTTGAAATTTCCAGCTTCATGGAAAAGTCTGCTGGATACTATGGGCTTGTAGGCTGAAGATGGATGCCCCAATGGTACAGAAGAACTTTGGTTAAATGTCCAGGCAGCAGGATGTCTCTGTCAACCCTAGAGTTTTAGAAGTTGTTTACAATGTATTTCCTGTTTATGTAGGTAGTATTATATCCCTCTGGAGTCTTTGATGGAGCTGAAGAATAGATTGATATAGTTTTCCTTAGTTATGATAGAAGATAAAGTAAATATAAGTATTATAATTGTAATTCTTATTTGATACCTGTTTTATGTAATTTTACTATGTTAAAGTTAAAACCTTTCTTTTTGTTTAAACAGAAAAGGGGAAATGGTGTAGGAGGTTCTTCTGTTCATGAGTTTCTTTATTCATTAATCAATGAAAGCAACACATGAACAGAAGAACCTCTTACACCAATGAAATCTTTATGCTTTTAGAGTGATGCTTTATGATCTTGGCCTTCTATGTGATACTTAATTTAAAATAGTGATAAAACATTTAAAAAAATGATGTAATGCATTTATCATCATCCAAATCGTACAAAGAACAAAATCCAAAATAACACTACCCTGAAAACAGACGTCCAGAAGACAGTGTTTTTGCTGCTATATGTGTTAAGTATTATTAAGGAAGTATTTTATGTTCTGTGTTATCTAGAGTACTGTTCCTGTTATTTCTATCAGAAAAACATTTTAAGCATATAAATATTATTTTATAAAGGTTGTTCACGTCAATGGATTTGGAAAGATAACTGGCAAAAATCAGGTCACAGCTACAAAAGCCGATGGCAGCACTCAGGTTATTGGTACAAAAAACATCCTTATAGCTACAGGTTCAGAGGTCACTCCTTTTCCTGGAATCACGGTATGTATGTCTTCTAATTCATCTCTTACAACCTTTCTTACAAGATAGGTTTTTTTATAAATTTGTTCTGTTTATAAATGAGTAATTACTGACTGAAACACTGTAATTAGGCAGCCATTTAGCCTTGCAGAGTTACTTCTCATTTTGCAGTGATTATGATCAGATACAGAATATTTTATAATATATTTGAGTTCAATATGAAGGTAAACCAGGCATGGTGGTGAGTGTCTGTAATCCCAGCGTTTAGGAGGAAGAGGCAGGGAGATTGCTACAAGACAGTGCTAAACTGCTCTAGGAGTGAGGACTACACGGTGAGACTGTCTCAGAGAAGAGCTGGTGAGATCACCCAGCTGATAAAGTGCTTGTTTCATGCCTATTAAACAGCTGCTCGTGGTGGCATGGGCTCCTGAATGATGGCTGAGGTTGACCTGTTGCCTCCACACACATATATATGTATATACAATAAAGCACATAATATGAAGTTAAAATTAACCATTTTTATTTTGGAATATCAAATAAAATTTCAAATTAGCATTTTGAAAGAGAGTTGATGAAATTGTGATGTGTGGAAGCCATGACATAATCTTTTATGACATGAGATCAGTTAATAACTTACTAGGTTTTTCCAAGTTATTTTGCTTTTCTTATAGATTGATGAAGATACTATAGTGTCATCTACAGGAGCTTTATCCTTAAAAAAAGTTCCAGAGAAGTTGGTTGTTATTGGTGCAGGAGTAATTGGTGTAGAATTGGTAAGTAGTATCTTTCTTATATTACCTCTGTGGAGCTGAAAGGGGCTTAAAACCTCTTGGGAGGCTGGAGAGTTAGCCCAGTGGTTAACAACACATACTGTTCTTCCAGGGGACCTGGAAGAGTTCAGTTCCCAGCACCCTTATCAAGCAGGTCACAAGCACCTCAACTCCACCTCCAGGAGTTCACCATCTATACTTGTGTACACATACCCACATACACATGCACACATAATTAAAAATCAGATCTCTCTCAAAAAAAAAAAAAGGACAAGATTGGGCATGTTAAAAGTAGTAGACAAAAAAAAAAAAATGGCTCAGTGGTTAAGAGTACTTGCTGCTCTTGCAGAGGACCTGGGTTCAGTTCATATGGTGACTTTTAGCTATATGTAACTCCTGTTCTAGGGGATCTGTGCCCTCTTCTGGCTTGAGGATACCGGTATATGCATGGTGCCCAGACATACATGTAGAGAAATACCTATTTATACAAAATTTTAAAAATCCTAAAAAAGAAAACCCAGTCAGTCTAGGTGGCTCATGCCTTTAATCCCAGCACTCGGGAGGCAGAGGCAGGTGGATCTCTGTGAGTTTGAGGTCAGCCTGGTCTATAAGAGCTAGTTCCAGGACAGGCTCCAAAGCCACAGAGAAACTCTGTCTTAAAAAAAAAAAAAAAAAAAAAAAAAAAACGAAAGAAAGAAAACTCAAAACCCTAAAACCTGATGCCCAGATGTAATATAGGCAAGCACCCATTCATATAAAATTTTAAAAATCTTAAAAAAAAAAAAATCCTACCTCTATTTGCTGGGATCAAAGACATGTGCCACCACCACCCAGCTGGATTTTTATTTTTAAAAACACATTATCTCCACTTAATGTATTTTGTAGGCATTCTGTTCAGTTACAATAGTACTTTTCTCTCTTCGTTTTCCTACCAAACAAAGCCACACTCATTTCTCATGTAACATTTTTTTCTTCAGTGTGTCTGCTGTTACTTATTCTTGTAGAGGCATCCATAAGAACTCTAGGAGTTACCTCTGATTTTGATCTCTTGTACCATAGTCATTCCCTGGGTTCCAGTGAAAGTCACTTTGATCATAGTTCAGGCCAACATCAAGTCTTATTCTATGCCTTCCTGACTTTAACTTCTAATTATAGCCACTGGTTTTCACAGTGGCTCTAAACATATGTTTAATCATATCCCTTCCCTTACCTAGCTGAAGTCTTTGAATGACTGTTAGGAAAATCTAATGTTAGTGTTTTTTGAGGAGAAGCCCTTTGTACTACTGGTTTATTTCTCCGGCTCTATGGTTTGGTTATATCTGAATATTAGTTCTGAGCAAACATTACACCTACTGGTAAACATTCTGTTTGGAATAGTTCTCTTTTTGTTTGTTTAGTTTAGTTTGGTTTGGTTTTTAAGACGTGTCTCATTGTGTATCCCTGGCTGGCCTGGAACTTGCTATGTAGATGAGACTGGCCTTGAGTTTATAGAGACCCACCTCAGCTCTTCAAGTGTACCTAGTGGGATATTTCTCAATTCTCAGTTCTTGCAGTATTTTAAGCCTCACTTCATGAGAGCGGAGGTTCTTTGGTGCTTCTGCCATTTGTTCTGTTTCTTTCTTTCTTCCTTTCTTTCTTTCCTTCTTTCTTTCTTTCTTTCTTTCTTTCTTTCTTTCTTTCTTTCTTTTTTTTTTTTTAAGATTTATTTATTATGTACACAGTGTTCTGTCTGTGTGTATGCTTGCTGGCCAGAAGAGGGCACTAGATCTCATTACAGGTGGCTGTGAGCCACTATGTGGTTGCTGGGAATTGAACTCAGGACCTCTGGAAGAGCAGTCAGTGCTCTTAACCTCTGAGCCATCTCTCCAGCCCCTGTTCTGTTTCTTATAATTTATCTTACTTCCTTGATGTTACCTGATCCCTTTGATTTCATTAAATCATAAACACAAGGACAGAGGTCATAGCTGTTTTGTTCACCATGTGTCCTTAATATCCAGCACATTACTGGTATGTAGTAAGTATTCATATTTAGCTTTTATTATTTCTCGGTAGACATACGGTGACTACGTTTCAAAAGCTAGCTTAGTAGTTGCCTGTTTGGTTTTGAGATATAATCTTAACTGTGTAGTCAGGTTGGTCTGAAAGCCATGATTTCCCAGCCTCTACCTCTTAGTTGCTGGGAAGAAGACTGTGCTCTGCTTTTGTATCTTTTTCTGACTTGGGGTCACAAAAGGCACCGCTTGTGCTTTGTTCTGGAAGTTTTGGTCTTGGGTATTATATCCATGATTCATTTTGTATATATTTATTTGTGGATTTTTTTCTAGCCCAATGGTACCTTCTCTTCTGTTCATTCTCATCATAAAAAATGCTTGGAATTTGTAAGTGACTGTAAATCTAACTTTATTAGAAAGATACTCTTGCCATTTAAACTTACTGGATGATTTTAATATGAAATGTTAAATAATATATTTTTAAAAGGCTACCTTTTTGCTTTTTTTCCAGTGCTAGGATTAGAACTTGAACCTTGCACATTATAGGCAAGCATTCTGCTACTGAACTCTACTCCTAGTCCTAACTTTAAATTTTATGTTGTTTGATAGTGAATCATTGAGAAGTCAAAGCCATACTAGTTAAAATGCAATATTTAATTTAAGTCAATGTTTTAGTACAAATGTAAGTATTTCTCCTTTGTTGAGAAATTATTTTCATAGCCAGCTTAATATTTTGCAGACCTTAGTGATTATTAGTAGTAAAAACATTTTTTCAGTTGTTTGAGAATTTCTTACATGCATGTATTTTTATAATGTCCACCCTCTGTTTACTCCACTCCAAATTTTCTCGTATCCGGTCCATTACTTTGCCCTCTCAACTTCATATGTCCTCTTTTAAATTGACTGACTCCATTCAGGGCTATCTGTATGTACATGGTGTAGGGCCATCTACCCGAGCATCCTTGAAGAACGTTTACTATCCCTCCCCCAGCACTGTCAGTTGCCAATAGCTTCCTGCCTATGGGTGGAAATTTTTTTTTAGCTCCTTTCCTGTCCATGCTGAGATAGTGACTGTTTTAATTTTGTATGGGTCTTATGCATGCAGTTATAATTGTTATGAGTTCCTGTGTACAACAGCCTTGTCATGACCAGAAAATAGTGTTTTGCTAGATGTTTGTTTACTACTTATGGCTCTTAAAACCTTTCTATCTCAGTTTCTGCAGTGATTCCTGAGCCCTGGGGGAGGGGACGTGTTATAGATTTAGAGCTGGGCACTTCACAGCCTCTTATTTTTCTGCACAGTGACCACTTGTATGTTTCTGTATTAATCACCATCTACTGCACAAAGAAGCTGCTGTGATGAAGGCTGAGAGATTTATTAACCCAGGTTCAGAACTGGGCCCAATCCTGGATTTACAACTTTGTCCGAAGCCAGTGAGATCAATACCCTACTTATTTAATCTCAGGACTCTTGTATTTACTCTTCTCCTCTGCCCTGAACACTCTCTCTTCTCTCAGTCACTGCTATAGTTTACTTCCTTTACTCCTTCGTGTAAATGTCACTCAGACTGAAGCCTCTGTCATCATGCTGGCCAAAGGCCCCGACTCCGTCTTCTCTCTTTCTCATGGCACTTTATTCCTCTAGCCTGAAGTTTACTTGTTTGTTCCCTTCCTCTACCATATTATAAAATCCAATACCAAGTTTTGTCATTTAGTAACGATGTTTAGCCGCTATAGTGGTACCTGGGCTATAATAAGTAGGTGCCCAGTAAATGTGGAATAGGTGGATAAATAGATAAAATTATCTGCTTAACCTCTAGAGCTTCCCATAAACATTTGTAAAGAAGACAATACAATAAATTATTTGCAATAATTAGCGAATGTTGCTTTGGAAACTTTTCTATGACTTTTCTTAAAAATTAATTTCAGGGTTCAGTTTGGCAAAGACTGGGTGCAGATGTGACAGCAGTTGAGTTCTTGGGTCACGTGGGTGGAATTGGAATTGACATGGAGATATCTAAAAATTTCCAACGGATTCTTCAAAAGCAAGGATTTAAGTTTAAACTGAATACAAAAGTTACTGGTGCCACCAAGAAGTCAGATGGAAAAATTGACGTGTCGTAAGTATGCTACGTTTGTTTTTGACAAACCATCCTGACTTGTCTCAAAAAAGCACTTACATTTTCAGATTAACAAATGTAGTCTAGACTTTTTATAACTTAGACCCATCTTACTGCATTGTACTACACAGTATTGCCTATCAAATTCGCCATTTAAAATTTATGAATAAGTTGATGCTAAAAAAAAACCCTAATCAGCTAGTCTCATTGTGATATATTTTTCATTGTATATGTTCATAAAATTTAAAGATCCTTGTGTTTAGTAAAATTTATGCAGCCCTTCAGACAGATAACACGGGGAATTTGATGATAGTATTACTTATATTGATAGCATATATCTGGCACTCATTAAATACTTACCTAGTTTAACAAAATAACTTCTTCACAGTCATGCAGTTGTTGATAGATGGAGCCAATCAATACTTGAGCATGGGTGTTTCTAAAGTGTGTGTGTGTGTGGTGGAGGGCTTTTCAAGACAGGGTTTTGTCTTGTTTTCCAGACTCCTCCCTGGCTGTCCTGGAACTTGCTCTATAGACCAGGCTGGCCTAGAACTCAGAGTTCCTCTTGGCTCTGCCTCCCAAGTGCTGGGACTTAAGGTGTGAATCACCACTGCCCAGCCTGTCTTTTACGTTTTTACAGTACTGGGGGCCAAATCCCAAGCGTTCTCACAAGTACTCCACCACTAAGTTACAGCCTCAGCTATTTTCTTTCTTTTGTTCTTTTTCAAGGTGGGGTTTCTCTGTAGCTTTGGAACCTGTCCTGGAATTAGCTCTTTTAAACCAGGCTGGCCTCGAACTCACAGAGTTCTGCTTGCCTCTGCCTCAGAGTGTTGGGATTGAAGGCGTGTGCCACCACCACCTGGCGAGACCTATGTTCTTAATACTGTGTTAACACTACGTGGTTTTATAAGATTTTAAGAATAAACTTTTAAGAATTTGTATGTTTGATTTCATGATTCATATTTATGATTAAATAAAGATAGTAGAAATATCATGGCTCCTTTCAGCTGTCGATGCAGGTTTGTATTTAACAGTTACCGCTGTTGATTATTTAGTGTTGAAGCTGCTTCTGGTGGTAAAGCTGAAGTTATCACTTGTGATGTACTCCTGGTTTGTATTGGTCGACGGCCCTTTACTCAGAATTTGGGACTAGAGGAGCTTGGAATTGAACTAGATCCCAGAGGTAGAATTCCAGTCAATACCAGATTCCAAACTAAAATTCCAAAGTAAGTTGATAATTATCTGTTTTCTTCATTAAATGTTAATGTGCATGATAATATTTTTGTCTCTCTATAAAGATAAAAAATGACACATGAAGAGGTGTGTGTGTTGTAAAGGAATATGTAGCATTTCTTTTGTTTGTTTGTTTTTTGAGACAAGGTTTCTCTGTGTAACAGCCCTGGCTATCCTGGAACTCACTCTGTAGGCCAAGCTGTCCTCAAACTCACAGAGTTCACCTGCCTCTGCTTCCAGAGTGCTGGGATTAAAGGCATGCGTCACCACCACCTGGTTGGAATACATAGCATTTCTACCCTAATAATTTTACCAAGCTAAAAATGATAGTAATGAAGACTTCTTAAATCCTTTAATTACCAATAATTTATATCTTTATTTATTTTTATGGTTTGAATGTTTTACCTACATGTATATCTGTTTGCTGCATAAAGTGCCTGGTCCCAGTGGAGATCAGAAGAGGATATTAGATCCCGTGGAATAGGAGTTACAGGCAGCTGTGAGCCACTGTGTGGGTGCTGGGAATTGAACCCAGGTATTCTTCAGGAACAGCCAGTGCTGTTACCCACTGAGTTATCTCTCCAGCCCCAATTGCTAATTTTTTTTTTAAATGTGCATTGGTGTTTTGCGTTCATGAGAGTGTCCAGATACCCTAGAACTGAAGTTAACAGCCAACTGTGAGCTGCCATGTGGATGGTGCAATTGAACCTGGGTTCTCTGGAAGACCAGCTAGTGCTCCTAACTGCTGAGCCATCTCTCTAGCATCACTTACTAATATTTTATTGAAAATATTTTTATTTACGTTTTAACTGTCTTATGTAGAGATGAAATTTTGCTCTAAAGTCCAGGCTAGTCTTAAACTAGATTCAAGTGATCCTATCTTTCTTAGGCTCTCAAGTGTTGAGCATTTTTAATAACTTTAAATTTATTTCAAAAACTATTTTGAAAATAAGACTGTTTAAATAAAACTAATTTAATTTTAGTGGCTCAAAGATTGGATACTTAACTCTGGCTTTTGAAGGGCTGCACATGATTGTCTTTTTGGTGACTTAGTAACCTGTTTAGATTTTAGAAGTTTACTGTGTTTCTTTTTTTCTGGTAGTATCTATGCTATTGGGGATGTGGTTGCTGGTCCAATGTTGGCTCACAAAGCAGAAGATGAAGGCATCATCTGTGTTGAAGGAATGGCTGGTGGTGCTGTGCACATTGACTATAATTGTGTGCCGTCGGTGATTTACACACACCCCGAGGTCGCTTGGGTTGGCAAATCAGAAGAGCAGTTGAAAGAAGAGGTAATCCTAAGCATGGGATTTGAACTAATGGCCCCAGTGACTAGAAAAACACATCTTGCCAGGCGTGGTGGCGCATGCCTTTGATCCTAGCACTCGGGAGGCAAAGGCAGGCAGATCTCTGTGTTCAAAGCCAGCCTAGTCTACAGAATGAGTTTCAGGACAGCCAGAGCTACATAGAGAAACCCTGTCTCAAAAAAACAAAATGAAAACAACAGCAACAACCAAAAAGAGCCCTACATCTTTGCCTTTAGTAACTCTTTAGAATATTACAGCTTATGTATTTGTTCCTTTGTTAGGATCATAAGGAGATATTTACTCCTTTGATTTTTCAGCAAAAGTGGTGAAGATTTCACTAATGGGAACCAACTTGTTTGTTCTCCACAGGGTATTGAGTACAAAGTCGGTAAGTTCCCCTTTGCGGCCAACAGTAGAGCTAAGACGAATGCTGACACGGACGGCATGGTGAAGATTCTGGGACAGAAATCAACAGATCGAGTACTGGGAGCACACATTCTGGGGCCAGTAAGTACTGCAAAGTCAGAGAAATCCCAGTAAGATTTCTGGGGATCATTTAATAGGTAAAATTTAGTACACTTGCTGTTTCCATTCTGTTGTTGCTTATTATTGCCATTGAAAGTTTGCCTTTAGCAATGGATCACAACAGCATTTGCACAGTCTCATTGCCTAAAACCCTCCAGTGACGCCTGACAACCAGATTGTAAGGATGAGGCTGTGCGGATACTGGTTGCACCCTCCATTCTGACCTCATCTTTCTGATCGTCTTCTTTACTCATTCTTTTTTAAACTTTATTTTATGTGTATGGGTGTTTGCCTGTCTGCATGTCTGTGTACTGCATTAGCACAGTGCCCGCTGAGGCTAGGACGGGAATCAGGTCCAGTGGAACTAGAGTTATGAGCCATAATGTGGGTGCTGAGAATTGAATCTGAGTCCTTTGCAGGAGCAGCCAGTGCTTAACTGCTAAGTCCTCTCTACAGCCCCACTTTTTAATTTCTTACCATGGAACGTGAGCCTTCTTCGTTTTTATAGCAGGCCAAATTTGGTTTGCAGTTTGGGGCCTATGTATATGCATATTACACCAGTGGTACAGAGCTCTCTGCTTCCAGACTTCTGCATGTTCTCAACCCAATGTTACTTTTTGAGGGAAGGCTTAGGTTTTGGTGAATATGAAGTGTATACTCCCTGATAAATGCAGAACAGTAAAGTTAACAGTGTTTGAATGTTTCCTATCCACTTCTCATAACTTACAAACTTATTGTTAATATTTCACCTACAGTATTATGGGAGAGTTGCTAATTTTTAAGCAAAGAAATTGCATGAAACACATAAAAATAGCAAAGTGGCAGAGCCTAGGCCATTTGGCTCCAAAGCCCAAGCTGCTCCGTTACATTTCCTCCTAAGATTTTGTCTGACTTCTCCAACTGCTGTAATAGTAGGCAGAAGTTTAGAAAATTTAAGGTTTGGAACCCTAAAAACCTGATTTGTTAATCATAGCATATTGTTATTTTTGCCTTGGAAACATAATTGCTTTTTAATTTTAAAGGGTGCTGGAGAAATGGTGAATGAAGCTGCCCTGGCTTTGGAATACGGAGCTTCTTGTGAAGATATAGCTAGAGTCTGCCACGCACATCCGGTAATTATTGCACAACTTCACAGACTTGATGACTGCCAAGTTTTCTTTTGTCCCACAACCATTTCATGTTTGTTTATTGCTTCCTTTGCAGACTTTATCCGAGGCTTTTAGAGAAGCAAACCTGGCTGCATCTTTTGGCAAACCAATCAACTTTTAATTAGAAGATTGTTTTTCCTAAAATCTGGAAGCTTTTGTCAAGGTTACATTTTTGAGCAGGATTATCTCTCAGTTTCAGGAATTTATAGAATGAAATTATGAAACTTCTGGAAGGTATTTAGTAGGTTTAAACAGAATGGAATAACCTTGTACCTGTATTTTAAATATTTTGTTCCAGTGTATTAATCTGGATAAAAAGCTACATATAGTAGCTTTGGAAAGTTTCTGACTTGTGTTTTCATGCTGTCTGTGAGATTCAACTTTACTGAATTGGCATTAATGGATTTTATCTCTAATTCAGTGGAGGTGAATCTGTTACAGGGAAGGAGCTGGATAATTCGTGTGAACAGCTTCAAGAAAACTGACCAAGTTAAATTTGGTTTTCATATTGGAAACGAGTCAGTGATTAGAACAAGATTCAAATATGTACAAACAACTTATGTAAATAAAAGTGATTGTCTCTCATTTTATTTAACTCCCAAATTCCGGGTAGTTTAGAGATAGAATTACGTGTTTTGAGGTTGTAGTAAGACCTGTAAGTTTAAAGGGCATTCAGTTGCCCAAATGAAGATTCTGTATACAAAACTATTAAATGGAGACTCATGATTATACCAGGAAATGAAGATACCAAAATAAACATGTCTTAATATTTATTTACTGGTTATTCTGAGTGCATATTAAGATGGTTCTAATTCTTTGAACTACCTCTGATTGTCTTTTACTTTTTATTCTTTACCACTTTTATAGCATTGAATGTTCTCACATTGTGAACTGAGCTGGTCAGTGGGGTCACATGATTTTAGTTCCAGTACTCAGGAGAGAGAGGCAAGTACATCTTTTTGTTTGAGGCCAGCCTGGTTTGTAGGGCAATTTCCAGGATAGCTAGGAATACACAGAGAAGCCGACTTCTGCCCCAAAACCTTTAAAAAACAAAAACAAAACAAAACAAAAAAGAATGCTACAAAATTGTATTTGCTGATGCTATTAAATGGCAAAATGTTAAAATAATTATTTCAAGAATAGCCATGAACTAAACGCTAAGTACCACTTTATATAATTACATCTAAATTAGTCATCTTAAATTTGAGTAGCTCCTAAATTTGATAGTACAGTTTTCTAAAAAGAAAATTGTAAATTACTTATAAATATACAAACAAGATATTTATTTGACTTAAACAAACTTGGAATAATACTGATTCTAATAATATTGTGTAACGTACAGGCTAAACATTTAGTGATCATCTGTAAAACAAATGCAAGTACTGTGACCATTCAGATGCTTTAATATTGTTGCACAGTGGAATTGCTGTTCTTTTCTGTTTTGGTTTTTCTCGCCAGGGTTTCTCTGTGTAGTCCTAGCTGTCCTGGAACTCACTCTATAGACCAGGCTGGCCTCAAACTCACAGATCCACCTGCCTCTGCCTCATGAGTGCTGGGATTAAAGGTGTGAGCACGCACCACCACCTGGTGGAATTGTAGTTCAGGGGAAAGCTTCACTAGTTTTCAGGCTTTAAGTTTTAGGACTGTTAGGGTAATGACTGTACATTGTCAAGCTGGGTTCACTCACAAACCTCTCTCTATAAATACATTTTTCCTTTAATCAGGAAGTTAAATTGGCTCAACTCTAAACTCTTGTTTGATAGCGGTTTGCAGCTGAAATAGTTCGAAGTTTTGTCTTGTACCAGAATTCTACTGAGTTGGGGAGTTTCTAACATTTTCTCTTTTATTTATATTTTTCTCAAATTCAGGTTATTTAACTATAGAAAGTTGGCTTTTAATTTTCAAGTGAAAGCTTACTTAAAAACCAGGGCACTCTGCTTTGCTGTTCCTCTGTGTTTGCGGTGCCTTCATACTTTTTTGTTCAGAATTCACAGCTAGCAGAGGGTTTGTGCTGTACATGCTAATTTGTCATAGGGGGAGTGAAGTCTGTGTATTTTTAAATGGTTTATTTAAATCCCAAACATGCCCCCTCCTCTCATGGAATTTTCTAATTTGGAAATAGTAAAACATAATTTAATATGATCCCCTAGCTATACAGATACACAAAAGTAATAGTTGTCTAACTGAAGGATTCTTATATATGAGAATATAAATAAAATCTGGGTGAACATAGGCCTAAGAGTAAAACAAGCTTTAAAAGTCTCCTTGCTGTAATCTGCTCAACTCTCAGTGTTTGGGGTATTATGCCAGAACCTTATAGGAACAGCCCTATTCATCGAGCTGATTTAGTGTGTGTGTGTGTGTGTGTGTATGGAAAAGACATGGGGAGTAGTGTTTTTTTTTATCTATTCATTTTTTTAGTAGATGAACCAGACATGGTAAAGTGTGGTTGTTTTGGTATTTACTAGGTTTTATAGCTATTTTTTACATAACTTTTATCAATGTCCAGCTTTATTTGCACCCATGTCAGATCTGGGGGTCTAAGAAGGATGTGTGAAGAACAGAAGGCTGGGCTGTTAGCCTTCTCTTTCAGCTACTATGTAGTGAACACACACCTATCTGTTTTATGCTAATGATTTTCTTTATGCTCTGGACTAAGTGCTTGTTTGGAATATTTGATTGTGAAGTTATATAAAGTATAATATAAAAACTAAGTGTAAGTTGTGTGTTTGAGTAGCTTTGCTCCATTACCATGAACAGTTTCCCTACACTGGTCTAAATCACCGAAGTCCTGCCCATCGGTGTTTTACCACTCAGAGTTCTTCCTTCTGATGTTTAGAAATGGTTGGAGCAGCAAAGAAAGCTACTCTATATCCTCCCTGTTTAAATTCAACTCAGGATTCTCCACTGGGGATTTAAAAGGAATAAAGTTTTGTTGACCTAAAAAATGGGTGAATATTGTTAACTTGTTTATACATATAGTAGAAATTAGTGTCTTTCTAAAGGTAAGAAGGTGCTATACATGTCCATCTTTACAGAGAAAGTCACATTTCTTGGCAGGATTCATGAAGACCAAAACAATAAAAGAAACAAGAATTATAGTAAATATATTTATACAAAACCAATGTATTTTATTTAACTCCATACAAAAGTGGGTGGATAAAAACATTAAATAGATGAGTTATTTTGAAGATCACTGCATCAATTTTTATATGTAGTTAGTTTGCTTTGGTCACTGCAGCGCCCTTCCAGCCCTTTTCCTGTGTTATAAGCAGGTGCTATAAACAGCAACCTTTTCGCTTATGTCCTTAAGGAGTGAACGGACCTCTCCTTCCAGTCGTACTAATTCCTGAGCTTTATCTTCTAAGTATTTTTGATTGTCTTCATATTTCCTTTCTAAGGCTGTGGAGATAAAAATAAGGTTAAACATGAATCGTTTATAGCATATGATCTTAATGCCAGACCACTAAAAACCTAAGCCAAAAATGGATAGATTTTTCACCTTTATAAAAAACAATAAACCAGAAGAAAAGACTTACCTTCCAGCAGCTGGAGCTTGCTGTTGGCTTGAGCCAAGAGTGTTTTTGCTTCATTTTGTAGCAGCTCAGCTTTCCTCCTGGCATCTGCTGACTCCTCAGTTTTTTGGGCAATTAAACTCTCTACCTTCTTGTACTTCTCATCGAGTTCGCCATCTAGAGCCTGCAGTGCATATTAAGACAGGTGAAATGTAATGTTAGTAGTTAAATCCAGTAGCATTAGATCAAAGACATCTTTTGACAGGCAAACAGTCTGGATTAGGATCAGCAAAGTACTCAGGCTTCATATTAAGTTGTAAGTTTTAAAAACATTGCAAAGAAAATTTGCAATTGTAAGTCGTCTACTGTGGGGCTTAGCCCTGTTTACTTGGATGAGCACTTACTATGAAAAATAAGCTCAACAAGCCATACAAAAGTACACTGGGCATCAGGAAACCAGAAGGAACAGAAAGGTTTAGGAAGGAAGAGGTCAAGCCTGAAACACATAGACATAAAGAGAAGGTGAATAAGGAGGTGGTAGACAGGAGTTTGAGGCCAGCCTGGTCAACATAGTGAGACCGTCACAAGAAACAAAAAAAGGAGAGAATACGGGTTTTTGGAATGATGGGCACAAACAGTAAATTCATTCCTATAGCTTTAAAAAATATCCAACAGGGACTGCTCAGAGGTTAAGAGCACTGTTGCCCTTCCTGAGTTCAGTTCCCAGCAACTACTTGGTGTTACTAACAACCTCTATAATGAGATCTGGTGCCCTCTTCTGGCCTGTAGGTAAACACGCAGGCAGAACACTGTATCCATAATATATATATTTTTAAAAAAATCAGTATTTTTCTTTCAATGGTTCAAGAAATTATTCGGGAGATTTGTGTATTCAGAACTACAGGTCAATAGAACAACAGGAAAGAGTTGTCTGACACTGGCAAGTAATTTTTCTTAGGGTTTGCCTCTCTTCCCAACTCAGGTGCAGTTAAATTACTTTTCTGTAATACCGAAAAGCTCAATAACAAGGTTTTTTTTTCCCCTCCAACAGGAAGAAATCAGAATTAGGTTATGTAGCAGTTTTAACAACCCTAACTCTACTCCCAAGTTTAAAAAGCTGTCTTTGGAGGTAAATTTAGAAATGAAATATATGTGTAAACCAGAAATCTGCTAAATACAGTGTCTTCCAATGAGAAGCAAAAGGTAGCGAATTCAAAACAAGCCTGGCAAGAAGTGAGGTTTGATTTCCTACTGCTCCTTTCTGGAGGGGACTCTTAAGCTTTCCCTGTTCTCTCTTTAAATTATTCTCAAGTGGCCAGCTATTCGCTATGTCGTAAAGACCTTTATGAGCTACAGAACAGAAATACCAGTCTAGTGTGTATGCTTTTAGAGTACCACTCCAGGTCCCATTAATTCCATTTTTCCTAAGTTTAGAGATCTGAGGGTCTAAGTTTACAGATGGATCCCATAATTCATTATTTCTCATGTATCTCTAAAGACTGCTACTTTAAGTCATTGGGTTATCTGTATCCTATTAACATCAAGGAAGGCAAAGTGAAAAACGAGTTCTTATTTATCAACTTAGCTATGACGTTACAAATATTTACTTACCTTTTTAACATCGTCTGCACTCTGCTTTACACTATATACTACTTTTTCAATATATTCCGCTTCCCCAGAATTCTGGGCAGCTTTGCGCTTAAGCTCTTCCACATTCCTCTCAAGCTTGCTGATGCGTTGGGAGGCGTTGGTCAGGCTTTCCTCAGAGGCTGCAGTTTCAGATTCAATCTACAGGTGTAATGTTAATCATTACAAGTTAAGGGGAGTTGAGGCTGCTCTGCTGGTTTGCACTAGACCAGAAGCATTGACAGTTTTAAGATAGCTTAGATCAGTGGTTGCGACCAGATATCCTGCATATCATTTATTTACATTACAATACATAACAGCAAAATTACAGCTATGAAGTAGCAATGAAATAATTTTATGGCGTGGGGTCACCACAACAAAGGGTTGCTGCTCTAGGAAGGTTGAGAACACTGGCTTAGATAAAGTGTCCAGCTTCAGTCATTTCTGTGTCATATTTCGCTTTTGTTTGCTGATCTAAGCTACAATTTTTTGTTTGTTTTCTGAGAGAGTTTCTCTGTGTAACATCTCTGGCTGTCTTGGAACTCACTCTCTAAACCAGGCTGGCCTCGAACTCAGAAAGAGCCACCTGTCTCTGCCTCCCGAGTGCTGGGGTTAAATGCATGTGCCACCACTGCCCAGCTTTAAGCTACGACTGATAAAGAATTTTTTCTTGACGTTAAGAACCACCTTCAGGCAATCTGATGTGTTTAGCTAAAGAACATTCACAACTGAGCAACTTTGAGAAGGGATTTCCAATGAAAATTCCAGATTACTGTGAAAGGAAAATGATAGCTTCCAGTCATTTTTTTAGAAATTCCTGTCAGCTCGGTAGTGAAGTGGGAGTTAGCTAGTAACTGAAGACACAGAGACTAGGAATACTAGAAACACTGAGTTACCCCAGAAGAAAAGATACCTGGACCACTGGTAAGGGTCTATAATTGATCTCATTGGAAGGACGAACACTGTCTTTTAAAACCTAGAAGCAGCTTAGTATGTTTCACAAAACTTAGTATTATCCACAAAACTAACTGAAAGCAAAATGTTTAACAAAGCTAATGTTGGCAGAGAAACAGGCCACAATTTGCAAATCAAACACAAGATTCTCAACCTCTAAAATGTACCATTAACTTGAAAAATTGTAAATAATTAAAATTCATTAATAGTTAAAATTTTGAAGCAATAGGGCTTAGTTTCGGACAAACTTTCACTTTGGATGAGGGAAAAATAAAAGGGTTTAATGTGTCTCAGAGCCCTTTTATTTTTTTTCTCAAACAAGTATTTTCCACTAAGAAATAATTTACATTTGTTTTTACAAAATAATCTTTAGTGTTACAAGAATTCTTGTCCTTAAATAACATCATGTGAGTGTTTTCCCCATACAACTCAGCTCTAAATACCTTACCGATGTCAGCAGGTTTTGGGTTCCCTGGATATCCTCATCAGCTTGTTTGATGGCCGCCTCTGCTGCAATCTGGGCTTTTTCAGCCTCTTCTAACGCTTCCTTCACCATGTCTGCAGTGACTTTGACATCTGTTGCACTTTTGCTGAGCAGAAGAACAACACTGCTTTTTAACGCGAAAACATTTTTCTCTTGGGAAAATAGCATTTTCTTTGAAAGCATATCCTCCTGGAAGGCCCTTCATTAGTTAAAGTTCTCTTTTATAGCAGGCTAGCTACAGCAGGTGACACCCTACCCACCCACCCAGATTGCCAATGTATCTTCAGATACCTTGCTCTTTTTGCTTCTTCCAGCAATATCTCAGCTCTGGCAATGTCAGCAGCACTCTGCTGCAAAATAACTTCTACTTGAGAAAGGGTTTCAACTCGTTCCCGAATGTCTTCTGTCAGGTTCTGTAACTGCTGTGGAGTGCTAGGCATTTCCATTTTCAGTACTTCATTAGCAACTGCTTCAATACTGTCCAGATCAGCACTATCCTCTGAAAAGTCAAGACAAAAATCAGGGCTGGTTCACTCAGCTGCAGCACGTCAGTACTTGCAAGGTTACAAGGATATAATCTTCCCATTTCACAGACAAGCCCCTCCATGCTTTAGGCTGGAGAGGTCATGGAAGAGGAGGGACCACACAGGTTTTGAAAGACATTTTGGCCGGGGGAGAATGGGCAGAGAGCATTGGGGGGTAACTGTGGCTTCAGGTTATGGAAAATTGAGGCCGGCATTTAAAGCTGGGGCTGCAAGGCGACAAAGCTTCACACTTAACATGAGGTTGGTACAATCTGTGTCCCAACCTTTAAGAGGCAGGACTGAGTTCAAGACTAGCCTGATCTACATAGTGAGTGGGGATAGCTAGGACTGCGTTGATAGTTTAATCTCAAAAACAAATAAAAAAAAAACCCATGATATTCCTTACCAGATATCTAAATTTAGGAAATTCTGGAATGGAGTGAGTGCAACAAGAATCAAGGCAGTCTATTTTCAGCAAAACTCTGGAGCTTGATTTTCCTATGTGTTGTTAAGCTTTAATTATATAGGTCAGATCTGTTTTTATTTTTTTGATTGTCTAAGAACATAAATATGGACCCCAAAGGACTTAAACAGGGAGGAAAAAAAATACATGGTTGAGTCACAGGTTCCACATCATGTTTCCAATTGTCATTGGGAAGCAGTTTTTAGTAGTCATTTCTCTTAACAGGACAGTGTTCCTCAGGTCAAATGAACACCAAGTTCTCATTAGTCCGCTTTTAGAGTCACACTTCACTTCCAGTGGCGTCTGTGTATGGGCCATGGCTAATTTCTGGAGAGATGCAAGGAAATGCCTAAAGGGTTCTTTCCTCCTAAAAGGGCTAGCAAAGGAGTAGGGAGAGGTCCTCTTCTTCCATCAGCCAGTGTCTTCATGGCAGACTACAATTTGTAATGATGGGGCCATCTCAAGAATGTAGTTGGTAGGCAAGAAAGAAAAGGCAAAGTGAACGAGTCCAGACCCATGAAGTTACACTATTTTTGGACTATTATGTGAGATCATAAATACTCTTCTTGACTAATTCTGATTCAATTATAAGTTTTCTTGCAACCATGTTGATAGCATGTGAACTATAATCAAACTTAAAATTTGGACCAGATTCTAGAGATTTCTTTCTCCACAGAAAACATTGACTGTGAAGTTCTGAATATAGATGACAAAGGTTTGGGGGCATTGCAAAAATAACTCCTTCAAGGTCCTAATGATAGAAGTTGTAATTCAGTTTTCAGGGTAAATGTTTTGGCTTCTTGGTAGGCTACTTGGTGTGGCAGTGCCTGCAGAACACGTGGGAAGGTTATTTACAACATATACTCTAAGAAAAGGAGGTCTACAGAGTTCAGAGTGCTTACTGCTCATCAAAGTACCAGAGTTGGAGATAACATTCCCTTGGGCGGCTTACAAATGCCTGCAATGCCAGTTCTGGGGGATCTGATATCCCCTTCTGGCCTCCATGGGCATCTTTGTACACATATGTACATATATACAATTGTTTCTTAAAATGCTCCCCCTGCCCCCACCTTTTTAAGGCAGGCTGCATCTCCTGTAGTTTTTCTGTGAAGTCAATGGTGATTCTGATGCCTGTTTCTTGCTTCTACCTTTCAGGTACTGGGATTTCAGACATGCACCTACATGCTCAGCTTGAAATGAAGATAATTCTTAACAGGGATATTTTCTGTTACTTTAACTGAAACGCAGATAGTAATTGTTGCCTCTCAAACAGAACTTTGTAGGAACAAATATCTCAAAGTCTCATAAAACAGAAACACTACTTACCAGTCAGGAAGTCTCTGATCTGCTTGATGAGGTTCCTCAGGTCCTCATTGCTCTTGTCCACTTTTTCTTTGGTAGCATTTGTTTTCAACAGGACATCCTGAGCATTCTGCTTAGCTTCATCTGCTCTTACTTTTGCTTCAGAGACCTAAACATGAAGAATAAGCCGTGTATGAAAGTATCTTGCTCTATCTAAAGCAGCCCAGAATGTCACACAGTATAAAAAGTATTATTGACAAACACAGAAACAAATTCCTATTTTAAATATTTTAAACAAAATATTGTGCTTTTATGTAGACTAAAAGCACTCAATATGCACAGGAATTGAAATTTCTGTTCAGTATTTTTAGGGCTAGCATTAAAAATGTTTCAAAACTGCTTTTGGCTTCTCTAAAACACTTGGTGATCTAAGAAGGGTATGAGACACTTTAGAACATTGCCCAATTGTGAGGTACAACAATAATACAGTCTCTCAAATTATTAATCTAAAATGTATGCTGCTTTCTCCTAACATACATGTTATTCCCATGAAGAGAAAGTAAATTCTTAGTCGGAATAAGAACCTCACTGCCACCTTTTTGACCACACAGAAACATCAGCTTTCACAATGGTCAGTGAATTTGGTCAGCTTGTGGAACTGTTTTCTTTTCAAATTCTCTCTACAACTGCAAGCCAATAAACAACAAAACCTAAGTCCATTAAATGACTTACCATTTTGGAGAGCTGTTCCACTTCAGCCAGGGCACTCAGAACATCACGGTCAAAATCCATGGCTTTCTGCCAGGCGCTATGGGCCACAGTGACCAGACCACCACATCCAGGCCCCCCACACTTCTTCTCTCCTTCATCAGTTCTGCAGTTGGGTCCTCCACATTCACTTTCAGAACAATCAGCCCCTGGAGGCGTTCCACAGGTCTGCAATAAGCCAAGGGTCAGGCACAGGAGTTCAGGGTAAGTCAGCAACAGAACAGCTGGGTGACCCAGAGAACACAGGTGGTCCTCGACAAGGATACTTAAAAAGTGTTTGCAGTGTAGGTGCCAGCCAGTTTGCTTCCATTGACTTACCTCCATGCCTTCTACCAAAATGCAGAGGGATAGCATATGAGTTCTGCTTTATCAAGTTCTATCAGTATGAGAGTCAGAACTGAGCTGGACTAGGATGGGAAGGTACTCTGAAACTGGTTAGGCCCAGCACCAAGTACTCTGGTGAATATGGTCTGCTATCTGGTACATAACTTTGACATGTAACTCACATCATCAAGAACAGATGAGACGTAGTGAGAAAAGTTGCCAAGGGACAGACAGTACTGAGGATTTAATGCAGACGGGGAAGCAGGAGTGAACTGACCAAAGTGCTAGAACATTCCAGATGGAAAGGGAGACAGTTTGTATGAACAAAGGTGGATGTCGCTATTCCACATGCCTTTAACCACCCCGCCCGTCTAGCACTGAGTCCCTTTTCCTCTGCCAGAAAATTAAAGGCCATCAACGTGGCTATGGCGCAGAGATGCAAACAGAAATTCCAAGCATGCTGTATGATAGGAAAGGGCTGTGCAGGAAGAAAGTTATATTTAGCACTTTTATGGAAATTGTACTGAAGAGAGGCAGGGATTACTGCAATGGGAAGCAATTACCAGAATTACCAAACAGGAAAGTATTGTTTTAAAGACACAGTGTTTTTAGTAGAGATGCTGTGAACTCTTTGGTCCAAATAATTGTAAAAGAACTATAATTCCACATATGTTAACAACTAAAATATGGATCTTTCACATATCGGGTTTATAGCCCATAAAACACTTTAGAGTAATTATAGTCTATTTGCTATGGAAGAAAAAAAGTCCTACTCAAGACTTGAACTTAGAGCCTTATGGATGCTTTCTAAAAACAGGCTGGCAACACAGTAGATCTGCTCTGTTTCAGCAAACATGAGCAGGAATAAAAACCAGCATGGCTGAGCTTTTCTTTATGAAGGATGAGAAGTGCCTGAGGAACACGAAGATGGAAAGACCCTTCACAAGAAAATAGCAGTACAGAGCCCGCAGAAATCTTCCATAGGATACTGACGACAAGAAGAGTAAGAAAACAAACTGTGTCTTATCAGAAAAGTCTGCACAGACAGGATGCTCACCCAGAAGGCCAGAGCCATTCCTTCACACCTACATACTGCCCACTCTTAAGTTGCCCTCCATTAAAAAGCTGAATCCCATTAGCAAGCTTAGCAGCACCTCACTGCAATTTGTAGAGATTTTTAAATGACTAATTTTTCTCATTGGGATTTGTAAAGAAGGAATCCTGAAAGACAAAGAAAACTAGCATTTTATGTGGAAATGTGGGAAGCTGTGCAGTCTTATGTGTAAGTTATGCTGAAGCTAGGTCTTCTTTTTCTTTTCAACAAAATTGCGATAAGAAATTTGTGTGGTAAAGCATCATGCAATAATGAATTCTAAACCTTGCAGGTATCCATAAAATTGCTATTTCAGACTGCATGTGGGTAGTGAGCAAGAGGGACTATGGTAACTACAGAATGGTTAGTAGAGTTTTTCACCATCTCCAGTAAGTTAGAAGCAGCTCAGCTTGCTAGGTTGTTGTTTTGTAATGGAAGGAACTTGGAAGTGGATGGTTGGTAGGCATGGGTACCCCAAACCCCATAAATGGGTGTCTTCTTTGTGGGCTTTCTACCTGATTCTTAAATTCCTCTGTCTAGGCTGAGAAAAACTAGAAAATAATATTGGTGTGTATGTAAAACTAGCTCTTAGTTCTCTCTGGTTCCCTCCCATGAAAAACAATAAGGAAACTGGAGGAAAAAAAACCGGATTGGCTTTCTGCCTGATTTTCCTTAAGCTCACTACTCAATTTCATATGGCTTCAGAGTTACTTTTTTAAAGCATCTAAGAAATTAATCTGCTTTCTAGGACCGTTCAGACTTTAATCCTTTAAAGGTAATATTACTGGAACAAAGGATGTTAGCAAACACTGATGGAAAAACTTGGCAAAGTCTGTCTCTGAACAAGTCTCGATTCTTCCACTTGGATATTGTAGTTCAAAGGAAAACCTGCAAGGTTCTTTTGTTTTGTTTTGTTTTGTTTTGTTTTGTTTTGTTTTAGGGCACATTATAAAAAGGGTCCAATCTCAGTAAGAAGCCCCTCAGCTGATACAGACGATGGGGGCTGTCCTGACTCTTGGTGGTCACACAGAGAAACAGCTAGAGGCAGGAGTAGCTAGGAAGCACTCACTCTGGCTAACCCACATTGTACCCCAGCACCTTGAGCACTGGAGTCACCTCAGCAGGTTTGCAAATGCAATACTAAAGACAAGGTGGAAGGTTTTTGTTTGTTTTCTCAGTCTCCTAGGAGACCACAGAAAATGAGACCAAATCCCAAGCCTCACCATCTCAGCAGCAGCTGACAGATCTAGACTCTGCAGTTTGCCGGCAAGTTCGTCCAGAAGGCGTGCCTGTTCCTCTTGTTTTTCCTTGAACTGGGACTCTTGCTCCAACATCAAATCTTCCACTCTGTCTCGGGTGAGTGCTGACTGCTCCACTGTGCTGTTGGGATCTGTGGTGGAGGCATTCACTCTCTTTTCTGCCTCGAGAGAGATCTGGAAATACTTGGTGATACTATCCAAGGCACCTAGGGCAAGAAGGGAGATTGCCAACAGTTATTCTCCTCGTTCCTGGTTCTTAACCAACCAGGGCCCATATTTGGTTTCTTGTGGCCCTGAATTATATTATAAAGCTTTAAGATTCAAGAAAAAAAATTTTTAGAAGTAGAAATTCCCTTTAATGAACAGTAAATTTCTTCTGTCCCATTAGTACCTGGTCAAAATATGGAGGATGCCAAACACTGGGGTGAAAATGAGAAACTAAGCTATCATGCACATGCTGTTTCTACACAAAGTCAAACATCTAAATCCTGGTGTTGGGCAGCCTGGAGATAACCAGATGACTGTTTCTTTTTATCTACTTGGGTCTACTAAAATGATTATTATATGCAAAAAAGAACACAATAAATTTTGGCTTTGGGAACCTACAAAAACAAAATGTATAATGCAGAATTGTGTCATTAATGTATTTTTACCTTTGCTCTTTGGGGAGAGTCTTATACAGCCCATGATATTAGTAAGGAAAATAGTGTCAAAAGTTACTTCTTAAGTAAGCAGTAATCTCAAATGTGAAAGGATTTGCAGAATTAACAACTTAATGTTTTTAATATTCACAAGGCTAAGGAAAGGGTAGGGAGTTAAATTGGGAAATGGATCACATTTTAACTCAACGTAGCCTCTGCTACACCTTGCCCCCAGGTACTATATTGGAAAGCCAAAAACTTTAAGCCCCATTTTGCCAAAGACTAAAATAACAAAAGATTTAAAATTGTTAGAAAAAACATTTTTTAGGAAGTATTAAGAGGGTTATTTATTATCCAAGTTTGAGATTCCTGCACAAGTCCTCACCCTGAATATCGGAGTTTTTGATGAATTCCAGCTGCTCAGCCAGTTCTTTCACAGTCTTGTCAAGGCTCTTTGCCTCTGCCTGCAGTGCATCTAGCTGTCCAGCTGTGCCATTGCTCTGTGAAGCTGTATCAGATAATTTCACTTCTACTTGACTCATCTTTTCTGTAACATCTTTGGTTAATTTCCTGTAAAAAGAAAAGTAAAAATTGGCCCAAACTGTCAAATCTCACCACATTGGCCACTAGTATAGTTCCTCTCCCTCCATTTTCACCAAATTCCTCTATGTTCTGCATTTACTCCTACAAAAGACAATTAGAGCTAACAGCTTCACCAAATACTTTGGAGAAAAACACAAGTGAAGCCTCAGCTCCTTGGTGGTAGTGGTGGTGGAGTGTTCCAAGACTCTGATGTAAAATGAGCAAGGGTCAGTGTAGGCTGCCAGCTCTCAATGTTAAGCAGCTGCAAACCCTGTAAGTCCACTCAAGACCCAGTGCCGAAGAATGTCTCCCACTCACCTGCCAAAACCTTTTCTCTGAACTTCACCTCACCTCAGCATTCTCCTTCAAGATGGAATGTGATGAGAGGAAGCCCTGCAACCTATCATGAAGATAGCAGGAGCCACCTGAAGTAGCTTTCCAAAGATTCTATGCTCCAAGCAAAGTTGCATCAGAGAAGTCTCTTCTGTCCACAAAACAATGCCCTTTTATTTAGAAAAAGCTGAAAAGCGGTGATCATCTCTAGAGAATGAAACACGGACTTGAGACCCATCTCCTCTCCTGCTTGTGTATATATGATGTCTGTGTGCACACATACCACAGAGGAATGTTCAAGACATGACCTCTGGGGAGTACTGGCTCACCTCAAAGAATCTAATGTCTTCTCAGAAATATGATAGTCACTGTAAAGTTCTGTAAAATCACCCAGCAGCCATCCTGGCAAGTCTTTTCTTATCTACTCTGGATGCTGAGGGAGGATAACCACCTTAGATCAAGAATCTGGGTTCATTAAGCATCAGACTATACAGGCCCTGTCTTGTCTCTTAAATCAACAACAAAACATGTAAGGTATAAAAATTCTAAAAACAGGCCAATAGAAGGCTCAGCAGTTAAAACTTTACTGGCCTGACAACCTTAGCTCGATCCCCAGGAGCCCCACGGTGGAAGGAGAAAATTGACTACCCACTGGTTGTCTTCTGACCCCCACATGTGCTCCATGGCACAAAGACCACACACCTACACACACACACACACACACACACACACACACACCTACACACACACACACCTACACACACATGTTAAGAGGAAAAAAGCTAAAACCTTGGGCATTTAAAAAAAATGCTACTTAAGAACTGATGAGACAGTCAAGTCAGTAAAGTGCTTGCTGCTAACCCTGACAAATCCAGTTCCACCCCAGAACCCATGTGGTAGGAAGAGAATTGGCTTCTCTACATTTTGTGTTCTACATGTGCTCCAAGGCTTGGGTATACCTTGAATTCCCAAATACATAAATAAGTATTTTTTTAATGCTCCTTAAGATGAAAGGATACCATGAATGACCCAACACAAAGAACAAGCACTGAAAAAGATCATAGGATTTGTAGAATGATTTTCCTGGTGATAATTTCCCCCAGTGTTTCACTTTTATTAACTGACTGATTCCAAAGGCTTCCACTTCTTTTCAGGTCTCAAAATCTTGCTATTAAAATAAACCTGGCTGAACCATCTCACCTGGCTGGTGAGATGACGGTTCCACAGGTAAAAAGGTACTTACTGCTAAGTCTGATGACCTGGGAAAAGCTGCCCGCCGACCTCTGTAAGTATAGCAGGCACATGTCTACACATGTATAAATAGGCAATAATTTCAAATATATTGATATTTTTGCTGGACTGGGGAACAAACCTAGGACTTGATGTACTCTCAGTGCTGAGCTATCTCTCCAGCCCAAAGAGTGTATCTACATATTCTTTGTTGCTGTTCTGTTTGTTCTCACCATATATCCCAGGCTGGCTTCTAATTTGTGATCTTTCTGACTCAGCTTCCCTAGTGCTGAGATCTAAAGGCCTGTGCCACCACACCTGTCTCCATTTTCCTTTTTGTCCTTCAATTCCTAAGTCTTACTGCATGCTCTTTTGGGGTTCCTTTTAACAGTAGTTGAAATATTGAGGGTAGGGAAAAGGCTAGGATACAGCGTAGAAACATGGCGCTCAATTGTATCTCCACTCAATTCATATTGCTTTAACTGATAAAAAGAAACAGTATTGCATCAAAGAAATGAATATCAAGAGAAGGCCCAATGAGGAGGTTGCTTTGGTGCAGGCATTTCATGGTGACATCAATGATGCTTTTCATAGGGCAGCAGCTGAAGAGAAAAATAATTTGGGAATAAGAGTCTTATCTGTGGCCATGGGCGTTCCCTAGTATTAGCGATACTTAAAATGACAATTTAGGGTCATAATTTTTCTGTGAGTGTGTTATCACTGCATAGATCAATCATTGTTGGGCAATGGCAAGAGAGAGACTCAGGAATTAACATGCTACCCACACTCACAAGCCTCATACATATCAAAGCCGTGACTCTATGGACCTTCTGCCTCAAATCCAGCTTTGCTGCAACAGACCGAAGTGGAACACTGAACTCACACTTGTTCTACTCACCTTGAACACTGCTGATAAGCAAGGGGCCCAGAGCCTGAGTAACTGAACTAAGAAAACCTAGCAGAAGTACTACCCTGAGAAACCTTGGTTATTCAAAAATTGAAAAACCTTCATGAGTGATTTTCAGCTTATAAATTACTTACTCTGCTTCCTCAAAGAGATTGCCAATGTTTTTCAGTGGTTCTGCCGCTGGGCTCTGGGCCAGGACGTCTTTTATCTCATTGACTTTCTTCTCTACAGAGTCTACAGTCTCCCGGTATGGACCAATCACACCACTGATTTTCAAAGCTTTGGCTTTCTCCAGGAATTTGTGGGTCCTGTTGGTCAGCTCACCAATGATCACATCCCAGAGAGCAAAGCACTGGTGGCAGGGTGTGCAGTCAGGGAAGACCCCCGAGTACCCTCGGGTGCACTTGTCACAGCGTGGACCCTCAACACCCTCCACACAGACACACTGGCCTGTGGACTGGTCACACTGTGGTGTCTCAATACCCCTGGGATCACAATCACAGGCTGGAAAGGAAACAGAAATGCTAGTTGACATTAAAAGCATCAGTGACAAAAGTAGGCAATTAAAATCCTCAAATTGTTACAGCCCACAGTGGCTTGACCTAGCATACACGACTCAACCCTGTTGACACTTTCTTAATAAGAGTAATGATAATTTAAAAATCAACAGATACAGCACAAGCATTATCGACATGTTTTTTTTAAATATTTTTTAATTATTTATTTATTATATATACAATATTCTGTCTGTGTGTATGCCTGAAGACCAGAAGAGGGCGCCAGACCTTTTTACAGATGGTTGTGAGCCACCATGTGGTTGCTGGGAATTGAACTCAGGACCTTTGGAAGTGCAGGCAATGCTCTTAACCACTGAGCCATCTCTCTAGCTCCCTATCGACATGTTTTATATATATCACACCATTTAACTTCCACACCATCCCTGTGGGCTAGGCAAAATAGTTATCACCATTTCTCTGAAATGGAAACAAGGCAGAAACACTACATGACCTATTTCAAGTCTCACAGCATGGAAAAGACCAAGCCAGGAGTCAACTCTGCATCTCCGAAGCCCATCTCGGTCTCCATCCCACCTCTGCATCTCTTTAAGTCCGAGCTACCACCTCCAACAGCAGTATAGACAATTCAGACTACATCCTGATGTGAGCCCTTTGCTAGAAGCCTTATCCTAAAGAAATAGCACCTAAATAATTAAACTTACCTGCTCACAAAACAAAGCACTGAGTACCAGGCAGTAACTTTAGTTAGGTATAAACTGGCCATTATATGTATGTATATATGTATGTGGTGTGTGTGTGTGTGTGTGTATGTATGAATGAATGCAAAAAGTGTTAATCATGTGTATTTTAAAAACTAGTAAAAAAATATCATCAGCAACAATGACAAAAACCTAACTTCATTATTATCTGTGTATATGTGCTGTTCTGTTACTAAGGCTGTTATTTTTTAAAATCATGATTTCTAAGAGGTAGATCCATAAATAATACTCCACTGAAAACATTAACCAACTTCTCTGACAATGGGAATTCACCTGTGTACCTATTTCTTGGACATGTAAGGTTCCTGCTTCCCTATAGCCTCCTCTTTCTGCTCACTGAACAGAATCCACCTCCATTGACTTAACATTAAAGCATCTCACTACCTGGTGAAACCAAACCTTTCCAGAACTCAAGCTAAAATCATTTCTTGAGGGTCCTTCTCATAGGCATGTTGTGACATGATGTCTGTGTTGTCTTCTAGCTAGGATAGTCATTTCCTCTCTTTCAACACCAGCTGCTGCCAGGAGCACCAGACTTGTGGCAAGAGCAAGGACCCTGGGCTCCACAGGCCTGCCTGTGGTCCTGGTTCTGCCCTCATTAGAGGTATGGCTCTGGGCAAGCCACTTAACCTCTGAGCCTGAGATCCATCAGCTATAACAGAGGCTATATTCATCTGCAGAGGTTATTTGTTGTATCCATATAATTAAGAAGGTGTGTATACTATACCTAAAAAGTGCTCAGTACTAAAATAGTTCTTTGAAAATTTATATACCCCATTTTCCCCAAATAGCCCATTAGGAGCCTTCAGGTTAGGCAAGAGCACCTTTTGAGATAAGACCTCATGGAGCCCAGGCTGGCTTTAAACTCATTATGTAGTGAAGAATGGCTCTGAATTCTTTACCTCCCACAAGAGCTAGGATTACAGGTGTATCCTGTCAGGCCTACCTACTCACTTTTCACTGTGCATCTACTATGACTGTTCCCTTTATATTAAAAATTAAAATCTGATTTTGAACATAGAAATGATGCAACTTGAGAATCAAGTAGTGGGTATCTGCTGCCTCCACTTCCTACCCCTGGCTTTGCCCATAAGCATCACCACAGCCTTTGCTACAAGTTAAAGATTTGCTGACAGTTTGCATGAAAGTTACCATTTCACTAAAAACAAAGGGCTACAGGGACGACCATGAGTTTAATCCCCAGAAGTAACATGATAGGAGAGAACTGACCCCTGCAAGTTGTCTATTGACCTCCTTATGTGTGCCATGGCAGTCTCCAAATATTAAAAAAAACAAAACTGTTCTTGATAGCAAGGACATCTTAATACTTTCATTCTCTTATATGCAGTTTTCATTTTTCTGACATTCCAATCCCTTTTTTTTCTGACCTTGGTAACAAAGCTTCAAGTCTGGAATGAAAGTTGAAGGACAACTGATTCCAGCTCCCATCATTCCTGGGGTCCACAAGCTTTTAAATGAAGACTAAAAGAGTAAACATGTTAGGTTTTGCTGGCCATTCTGCCTGTCTGTACTATTAAGTCTGGCATTGGAGCACAAAAGAGCTACAGACAAGTTATCAAGAAATGAATGCATAAATGAATAAATCTGGGTTAGTTGCTGTGCTGTCCTTAGCATGCTCACCTATCAAGTTAGCCCAACTCAGGGTACATGTGTTCTTCATAACTGAAGTTATGGTTCTCTCTCTTTTTTTTTTTTTTTTTTTATTTTCGAGACAGGGTTTCTCCGTAGCTTTTTGGTTCCTGTCCTGGAGGAACTAGCTCTCATAGACCAGGCTGGCCTCGAACTCACAGAGATCCGCCTGCCTCTGCCTCCCAAGTGCTGGGATTAAAGGCGTGCGCCACCACCGCCCGGCCTTTTTTTTCTTTTTTCTTTTCTTTAAGTTATGGTTCTCTAAAAGCTCAAACACAGTCTTATTTCCTGAGTCACAATGGAAGTAACAAAAAAGAAGATAGGCTGGATTTGGTGGTGTGAACTTATAACTCTAGCACTTGGGAAGTCAAAACAGAGGATTAGGAGTTCAAGGCCAGCCTATCTCAAAGAGCAGAGGGTGCAGGGAGGGGGGGGGGGTAATTGTGGAAGAATGAATATGTAGGCAAGGAATGTATGGTATTTCCTTCTTTTTTTTTTATGGTCTTGAGGAATGGAAATTAGGTCTTCCCACGCAGGGGGTGAACACTGTAACACAGAGTTTCCCAGCCCACCACCCAGAGCCCACACCTATGCCCTGACATTGCAGTTTTACTGGTTAGAAAGGCACTGGCCTTTTAGGAACCTGTGGCCTTACAAGGGCACTGCACTCCTCCCTTTGCCATCTATGAATGGACAGAAAGATTCCTCCTGTGACCTCGACCCTTGTGGGATACAGAACAAAGCTTCAGGCTGTACATTGAACCAGCACGTTCAGCCCTGGGTAGATGTCTTTCCATTCCAGCACAGTGGTGGGCTTGTTCAGACTTGGCACAATAGACCAAGAGCCTCAAACTGCCTGAACAATTGGAACATTCAACCATTTGTATGCCAGAGGCTCCAATCATTTGCTTTTCACATAACTACATTTTTTTCCCCATAAAGAGATGACTTAACTATGACCTAAGTCCTTCTACAAGCAGTTTCTGGATGGCAGCAAAAAGTCCAAATTTGTACCCTCCAACAAACTGTTTCAACTGAGAACAGATTGGAAATTCACTATGTAATACCAGAAGAGTGTCATCTTTAGTATCTGATGCTCTATGGGGTCCTCTCATTGTCAGTGCATTCCAGTATCAAGATCCCTGAGCTGCGTCTCACTCCACACTGCTGCCCCTGCCCTCAGCCAACACGAAGCCTTGTTGCCACCCAGGCCACCCACAGCTCCAGGGCTGGCAAGGAACCCTATTCTCCAACCCTGGTAGTTCCAGGCTTCTCTCTTGGGGCTTTGTAAATTCTGAGTTTTTGTCAGAGTCTCAGATTCTTGTTTAGGGGCCTGCCTGAATGGGGGCTAGAGTCCTATACATTTCTTTTCTTTTCTTTCTTTTTTTTTTTTGTTTGTTTTTCGAGACAGGGTTTCTCTGTGGCTTTGGAGCCTGTCCTGGAACTAGCTCTGTAGACCAGGCTGGTCTCAAACTCACAGAGATCTGCCTGCCTCTGCCAGCCCTATACATTTCTTTTGGCTCCTGAATACCAAGAGCCTGCTTAGTTCTCCCTTTCTACAACCCCCACTTCCCCATCTCAGAGACTGTGGAAAGACAATGTAGAGTGTTATGTTAAAAAACACAGTGGGGGCTGGAGCGATGGCTCAGAGGTTAAGAGCACTGACTGCTCTTCCAGAGGTTCTGAGTTCAATTCCCAGCACCCACATGGTGGCTCACAACCATCTTTAATGAGATCTGGTGCCCTCTTCTGGCCAGCAAGCATACAGTCAGACAGAATACTGTATACATAATAAATAAATAAATCTTTGAAAAAAAAAAAAACACAGTGATGAACAAATTGCCAGTGTGAACAACTAGGTCAAGCACCCCAGACTTTGACATTTTAGGAGATGGAACTTCCTAGTTCCATCTGAAATAGAGGAGGTTGGAATGATGGCATGATTTGGAAGGAAGCAAGGGAAAACAGAATTTGTATATCCAGGTCCTATCAGTCTCTCTTAGGGTATTTTTTCCTTGAGCCCACATCCAGAAACTGTATTTCCAAGGGGCTTGAAAACAACTTTTTAGTGGTTGGGCTAAAGGGATGAAGACTTGGGATCTAAGAGTGACAAATGTGGAAAGATGATTTACTTTTAAAAGTAAACTCTATGTGTATTATATGAAAACTATGTATGTTTTCATATAATAAGAAATAAAGAACTAGAAAGATCAATACCATACACAGAGAGGTACATGTGGCACTGCTTGAACTGAAATCAGGCAGCTGCCCCATCAATGTGCTCTGTGCATGGGGTCACTCCATTTGCCTGCCTTCCTGCTGCCCTTGAGCCACTGGGACCAAGCCAGCATAATAATCTTTGTAGTGTCTTTACAGCAAGTCTGTTATCTTAAGGAGAAAAAAGAAATACAAAGGGAAGAGCAGACAGAGAGGGTATGCCCAGTGATGCGTTACAGTGATGCTTTCAGGACTTTCTAATGGAAGCAAGAAAGTCAAACCTTACTAGGAAACAACATGGGGTGTTAGAGAAATATGAATGGGAATGTACTTATTTATGGACAAAAGAACATCATCCCTGTGCGAAACAAACCATTACCTAAGATGTCTGTATAAACCCGCCAGCAAACCTGCCTCACTAAAAAATCAAATGCAATTTGTTCAGGTCTGGACCACTATTTCACCCTCCTATTCTAAGGCATGAAGTCTAGGTCTCTAGCATCTATAGGAGATACTGAAGAACTAGCTACTCCTTGAAGAGCTATTTCTTGTTATCATTGTACTCCAAAGAGGAAAAGGCCATTTTTACATTCTGAGTTATACAAGGACCTACAAGAAAAATACATCAAGAAGCATGTAAGATAGTTAACTATAGGGAAGATTTACCCAAAAATATGCTTAAAACATATGGAAGGAAAAGTTGAGAACAGATGGATGACAGCTTAAACAGCTTATAAATAAATAAATAATAAATGTTTTTTAAGGTCTGAAAAATAACTTGCCTGGTTAAAACAATGGTAAGATATAAAAATTAAACAATCCTTCTGACTCGTGGGGTTTTAATAAGTGGGATTTTTGTTTGCTTTTGCTCTTTGAGATAGGTTCTTATTATGCTGACCAGCCTGGCCCAGAACTTTTGCTATTCCTGCTTCAGACTCAAGTGTTAGCATTTACAGGCTGAGCTACCACACTCAGCAGTAAGTTCTATTAAGAACTCTCTGCCTGAATGAGAATCTGGGTTTGAATCACATTGAAAAGACTTGGAACTCCAACCATATTCACTTAACTCAGGGTTCCCTATCACCCCCTTCTAATCTCACTGGTGGGCGCTATATTAGCAGCCTGTTTCAGAGTCTAATTGAGTCTTGGAATTGAGTAACCACATCTATGCAAGCACGATCAAGGGAGCTGTCCACAGAATACTGCTCAGAGGAGGAAACAGATCAGTTTGTTGGCAAGCATGGCTCATGCAGCCTCACTTCGCTGAGACTGTGTATACTGTAGGGTGTGCACGTGTCCTTGCCTGTTTGTGTATCAAGACAGATAACACTCCCCTTGGTGTGAGGCTGAAGAAATGAGCACACCCTCTGCTTACTAGACACATTTATCCATAAAGGCTAGATTAGTTCTTTCAAAAAAAAAGGGCACAAACTTATTATGTCATTTTGACTACACTTTAGAGTTTACCAAAGGCCCTTGCAGACCTAAGATCCCCACCCTCACCCAACCAACCAAAGAATCAGCTTGGGGCTTGGACTCACCTCGGCATTCCACATCAGGGTCTCCCCAGAAGAGCTCCTGGCACTCGCTGCAGGTACGGCCTCCAAAGCCCGGCATGCACTGGCACTGCCCGGTGAACTGCAGTCCAAACAGAAGACCTGTCAGGTGGTTTCAGTGAAGAAGCTAGGTGTGACTCGTCCCAACCCAGCTAAGTGACAGAAGTGGAACCTGGACTCCTGTAGTGCAGACTGGGAAGAAGGTGTGACACCAGTACTTCCTAGCTGCTCTCTTGTGAGGGGCTTGGAAAGGTTTCTAGCATGGGAGGGTTTCAGCATCCTCACTCTTTCCATAGATTGACACCAACCCTAGACCCCCTCTTGCTCATCTAACTCTGGGGTGTGTCAGTTCTAGCCTATGCCAGCAAGTGCTATGCTGCGGATGGCTCTGTATTTCCTTGCAAGCCGAATCAACTATGGAAACTAATTTGAGGGCCAGACAAGGGAAGGAATGATATGTGAGTCTGCCTCCATGACTGCACACTATACTGAAAGGCTATGGATGGGTTAAATGAGGATCTTGTGTACAATAACATTGTCTCAGTCAAGGAGGACAAGCAGAGACCGACAGCCAGTATATATCCGCATACCAAGCTGGGTGCTATATGTTGGCCTTCCTCCATATGGGGCAAAGTCACCTGATGGGCATCTCAGAGGCCTCACCCCTAGTCACAGTCCCTCACCTCATTGCAGGATGGCCCAAAGGAATGTGCAGCATTGCAATCGCACGGCTCACAGCCGGTCCCACTGGCCAGCTGCCAGGTATTGGGCGCACACTGATCACAGTTCTGACCGATCACATTGGGAAGGCATGAGCATTGACCAGTGGCTTTGTCACAGTGGCAGTCAGAGCCATTACAGTGCTCCTTCACGGTGCCCAAGGAATTGCAGACACACTCTGAAAAAGAACAGCATGATCAAATGTACATCTGATCACATACACAGTATACAGAGGTTAGTTCCATCTAAACAGCTGAGCCTTGCTCTCTCAAAATCTCAATGTTGACATTCAAGAAAAAACTAAAAGTAATCTTTACAAAAACCACACACACAAACCTGAACTTAGCATCCTATAGAAGTTCTCATGATAACTATGCATTTGAAACTTCCCAGGCAGGTGACAGACAAGTCCACACAAATGTAATGACAGATTTTTACTTGCCTAGAAATATTTTCATGATACATAGATTCAAAAGATTCAAAACTTGAAAGATTTCAAACTTTAAAAATTTAATTGGAAATTATAAAAATACACCAGTGGGAACTGAGACACTAAGTGATTTCAAACTCTGGGCAGGAAGCAGCCACAGCATATGTCAGAAGCAGCAGGTACAAGCCCTGTAAGCTAAAAAGATTTTAAGGAATCCAGCCCTGCGGGTCCCCAACATTCCACTTATTTATAAACAAAAACAATGCCTGTGTGCTTTGCAGCCAGAAAGCCTGGCTGATCTCCTGACAAGACAGATAATCAGGTCTGAATGATTTTTCTGCTGTTACTTCTTTCTCTGCCTTAGGCGAGAGGCCTACTCAGAAAGGTGTAGCCCACCCACAGTGGTAATTTAGGTCTCTAAGACCCACCCAATCAGCAAGTTCATGGAAAGACCACACCACCACGCACTCTACTGCATGGTATTCATCTTGATGACAGCCACAACTTCCCCTGGCACACAGCCACATCTTGAGATTTGTCTTGCCAAAGAATAAAGATTTACAGATTGAAAAAAAAATCCAGTCTCATCTTACATTTGTTGATTATGAAATTTTGCCTCACTGAACAAGCGTTTCTCCCTGTGAAATAAGCACCCCAACACCAAAATCCTGATTTTAAAAAAGGGGGTTGTTGTGGTAGTGGAGATCCCTGTAGTGGGCACGCTGTATGAATCTTACTTCTACAGTCCTGCCGAAGAGCGTCACCGTAGTATCCATGCTGGCAGAGCTGGCAATGGTCCCCTTCTGTGTGGTACAAGCACTTGAGGCACCTTCCTGTCTCCTTGTCACAAGCTTCTGGATCGGTAGTATCAATGTTGTGGTGACACTGACAAGGCTGACATGACCCCCCAAAATCTGAGGGATTGCCGAAAAACCCAGAGGCACACTCATCACATCTGGGGCCTATTGGAAAATAAAACCAGGCACAATATTCAGTTTACCCTATCTAAAATCACGCTCATAAGTCCACTGGCATTCCCAGCCTAGGGACCAAACAAGCAATCACTCATTAGTATCACTATATAATTTACCAAGTCTATGATCTCAAAGAGAAGGAACAGACTTCTAGCTGTGAAGGAAAAGTATGCTGTGCTCCCCAGCACTGCTAAGGCTTAGATGCCACAGCATGGTGGGTGGGGAAGGCAATGAGCTAAGCAGAGATGAGACCATGAAAGTGTAGTTGGTGTTAAAAACCCTAACCCAAGCATTAGCTAGAAATAATCAGTGATCCCCGTGAAGAGCCAGGAAAATAAGTTCCTCCTTGGTGGCCTCATTTCTTAAGAAACCCTAAAATCACATGCATGAAATACTTCTTGGGCTGTGCATGAGCCTATCCAGAAGTTGGTCAGCAGCTTCATGGCTGGAATAAACAACTTCCAACACACACATGCATGCATGCACACAAACACACACACACACGCACACATGTGCACACACACACACATGCACACACATGCATGCACACACACATACACACACACGCGCACGCACACACACGTACACACACATGGCTAGCTTCACTCAGCAAGGACCAATCCTGCTCTCTGATGTATCTCCTGATGATCTTTTTTTAGCCTGCCCTAGGGCCACCACAAGGCTTCCAAACACTCACTACAGGTTAAGTTACGGGAACAAAAAACTAAAAAGTAAATTATTAATCTTTATTGTACTTAAAACTGAGAACGTATTCCTAAGAATTGTCATGTATTCAAATGGTGGCGATCCTGTTGCTTTAACTCCCCTATCCTGCACACCAAATCAACTCTGCCCCATATGCTCCTGAATCCCTTAAGTTTTAATGAAGGACTGTAAAGGTGAACTTTACTGCTTCAGTTTTCATCTTTTTCTCACTAATAATGAACTCAGACACATCTTCTCCCATCACCTTTGTGTGTATGACTTACCAATGTAACCAGGATCACAGACACATGCAAGCTGGAAAGTAATGGGGTCCTGATAACAGCTCCTGGCAAACTGGCGTCCACTGTCAGGACCATCTGGGCAAGGGCAAGGGCGGCAGTGGTCTCCGGACCCAATGATGGGATCACCATAGTAACCAGCCAGGCACCTGTGGTGGGCGCAGAAGACAGTGAGCCCTGACCCAGTCATAAGAACAGGTTTGGAAACTGTATTCTGTTTGAGGACATAATTCCCCATTTTTCCTATTCCAAGGAACGTTTTAGGGCAGCAACAGACGTTCTTGAATTTTAGTTAAAATCCCATGAAGGACTTTGTTTGAACAGGTTGCTGGGCTCCTGAACCAAATATTTTGATTAACAAGGTTCCTGGTGGTGCTGAAGCTGGCTGATATGGGGAACACTTGCAAGATAATGTATTTAGGATGATACCCTTGGATGAGTGTGATGATCTTCACTAACTGTTACCCAGAGAAATAGTTTCCAATGTGGACCTCACTGTCCATGGGCTGCCTACCTGCCCTGGACAGTTGGCTTTACATTCTCTTTGCCTTAGGGAGTCAGTCTGCATGGCTTATTCTTCTTAGCCTGTATGTGAGTATGGGGGATGCGGTGAGGATGGGGGTGCCAGAGGAGATACAGTTAGCAAGACAACCATGGTCATGGGGCTAAGCCATCCTGAAATCCAGCTTTCACCCAACAGCACTGATAGGGATGCTTTACAGCTGTGACCCCTGAGTCCATCTCTTATGTGGTTCCAAACCTGGGCAAGAAAGAGGGATATTCCTAGCTTTCAAACCCATCACGTCCAAAATTTTTAAGACTGGAGATCTGTGAGGGCTGAATGCTTTGCAAATGCTTGTACACCTAGATACAGAGCCTCATTTTGACTCAGCCTCCCAACTTTGAGCAAGGAAGACTGCTGACCTCAAAGTAAATGTTAACTAGGGTGCTTTTTACTTCCCATATAACACAAAAGCTTGAACCTGGCTATCACACATACAGAAGTTCTTATTCATTCTCCCACAGTTTTAAAGCAATTAGCACAGCTGGGCCTGCAGTTCACCTTCAAGGGTTTCTACTTCAGTGCGTTGTCCATGCTTTTTTTAAAAATTTATTTTATTTTTCTATTCAAAAATTTACACTTCCTCCCCTCCTCCCATTCCCCTCTGGCTCCCCCTCCCTCCTTAAGAAAGGGCAGGGGATAAAGAAAGTGTGGAATATATATATACATTAGAGTACTACTTAGTGGTAAAAAACATCTGCTAACTGGAGAATAGTTTTACTTTGTATATTTAATGTCTCCAGGACACTGGGTGCATACAATGTTTTGAATAACAAAGCTATATGAAGTGAGTAGTCCCACTTGGATGAGGCTTCTGCTTTGACACAAACTAGAGAAGAATATTTCTCAACTCTTATCCAAGCCAGAAAGTGTCAAGTGGGAGTTTCTTCTATCCAAGGCTGACTGGCCAGGCCACTCTCAAAGAGCAGACTTCAGGTGGTTGTTATCACCACAGCTCTAGCACCAAAGCAGTGCGTGGCACAAACCAGGTGTAAGCTGTACTTGTGCTAGATAAACGAGTGAGCTGTTAGAAAATGCTGGGATGACCAAAAATGAAAGAACCATTTGGAGCCTACAAGAGATTAATTCTGTCGTTTGTCCAAGATAATATTTACTTAGCCAAAGATGGTGTCATTTTCTTTTTTTGAGACAAAGCCTCATTATGTAGCCCAGGCTAGCCTTAGACTCCTGGTCCTCTTACTTCTGCCCCACAAGAAATGGGATTATAGGTGTTCCAGTCTCCATGCCCAATGTATTATCTTTACTTTCAGGAGGTGGTGCCCACATACCTTTCACAGTTGTGGCCAGTGGTGTAGTCCTGACAGCTCAGACACTCCCCTGTCACCGTGTCGCAGTCTTCAGCATGACCGTTACATTGGCAGGGCTGGCAGCTGGGAAAGCCCCAATACCCAGGGAGACATCGGTCACACTGCCGAGCATATATGCCCTGGAAACAGTGGCACTGGCCCGTGACAGCATCGCAGAAAGCATTCACAGATCCTTGCAGGCTGCAGTCACAAGCTGCAGACAAGGCAAACAAAGAACTCATTAAATAGACAGACATGCCTTCACATGTGCACAGCCCTGATCCATAGTGATCACAGTGATCAGGCTCAGAGCCGAGCATTTGCTCTCAGAAGTCAGGGAATCCCCAAGGACCATCCCAGAATTCATTACAAAGTCTGTGGATACACCTACGTTTGCATCCGTTGGGGCCGAAGCCAAAGGTGCCTGGTGCACACCTGTTGCATGTTCTTCCAACCACATTAGGCCGGCACTGACACTGACCTCCGTTGGGGTCACACACAGAGCTTAGAGAACCCTGAGGGTCACATTCACAAGCTGCAGGAAAAAGAGCAATGGTTAGGCGGATGACGGGAGCAGAACGTCACACCTATCTCCCCCTGAACACTCCCCGACCCCTTTTCTACTCTAGTTCTGAAAATTCCAGTTTAAAAACTTCATCCTGTGCTGACTGCGAGGGAACAAGTCAGCTGCCCTGGCAGATCAAAGCAGGTTTCGTAGGCAGAAGGTCATTAAGAGCTCAAATATCTGACAGTATTAAACCTCTGTGATCACTGGAAGCTGGTCTAACCTTTCCTAGAGAAAAAACATAACTTTTAGTTAGGTGATGCTTTCCTGATTCTCAGTCCTTCATGTCCACAGCCTATAGGCAGGCTACATCCTTACATACTGTGTATACTTAGGATTTATTTTTATTATTTTTAATTATGTGTATGTTTGTTAGGTAAGAGCACATGAATGCAGGTGCCCACGGAGGCAGAGGTACTAGATCCCTGGAAGCTGAACTTGATTCCTCTGCAAGGAATCAGAGCTATCTCTTTACCCCCTTCGAAAATTTCTTTAATGCAGATTCCATCTTTGATGATGCTAAATTACAAAAGCATTTGTTATTTATTATTTTATTTTTTTGAAACAAGGTTCCACTATAGAGCCCCGTCCTGAAACTTGCTATGTCGACCAGGCTGGCCTCAAACTCACAGATAGCTGCCTATCTCTGCCTCTTGAGCACTGGGATTAAAAGTGTTCAACTAGCACACCAGGCTAAACTAAACTAAACTAAAATACTTGTTAAATAAAGTCAAGCTCAGGTTAAAGATACTGCTTCCTTCATGCTGTGTCACAAGGAAGCATAGGCAGGTACCCCATTGTACCTCTTTCCGTAGCTGCTCAAGAGACACCTACCGAGACCTGTCTGGTGAATCAAGGCAGAAATGCTGAAGATGATGTTTCTGCAGACATCTGTCATCGGTGTTTTTACTACACTCCGGCTGTTCTCCAGACACCGGTACCTCTGGAAGGTTTCCCAGGCACTGTTGGTGACCTCCCCATCTCCTGAGCCTCCAACAGTGAAGATGTCAAGGGATTTACAGTAGGGCATGAGAACCAGCTATGGGAGAAGAAGAATAACACAATGACCTCATGAAGGTGCCCACATCACCAACCATAGCAAGAACCCATGCTAAAACCCCACAGCCTTCTGCTTTTGGAACAGAAGCTAATAACACTCATGACATAAAGCAGAAACCTTCCCCATCATAAATATTCTGATTAGAAAATGAGATAAACTTTATGCTGGTTGGTGGGCTTTGAAACAACTATTACTGAAGCAGTTTACAGATTTGTGGGGAAATGATTTGAACACATCCTTCCTAGAAAGGTGGAATGCTATTTTAACTGTTAAAACTCTGAAGGAAAGGTTTCTCTGATGGAAGTGTCACAGCTTTGAAAGGAAAAGAATCCTGGCAATCAGGAGCCAAGGACTACCACAAGGTCACACCATTCAACAAACCTCACAAAGATTTACTGGGAAAGACACAAAGTGGCCCCATCTGCTTGGGTGAGAAGCAGCAGGGAACTGAGCAAGAGTCATGCTTATATAGGGTTTTTTCAGGGGGAGAAGTTTTCCAGGGTAGAGATTTCAAGTCCTGAGCTTGGAGTGAGCCCAGAGATTGGTGGGATTTTGTGTTCAGGGACTGGTGGGTTTTAGTCAGAATTTTTTTTTCTTTCAATCCAGAAGTGAGCGCTGACTGTTTACCCTATAAACAAACTCTGGAAGCAAAAAGGGCCCACTCAGCCTCACTACCCAGAACTGTCTCTCCACACAATACTGCGGTAGCAGCTGGGCACTTTCTATTAGGCTCTCTCACATGGACAAGAATCTGGCACTCACTGAGTCAATGAGCGTGTAGGGGTTCTCCACATCATTGCCAGATGCTGTGTACTGGGACAGCTCCAACCTCACTGTATAGTTCATTCCCTTCTCAAAGCACACTGGGCGAGGGAGGACGACGTATCTGCCCCAAGACAAGAGAGAAACAACAGAAAACAACTTTTAAGCTTCCAATAATAACAGGAAGTAAAACAAAAGCTTATTTATGGCGACCATTCTGACAGGAGACTTTCCACAGTCAGTGCCTCACTCTGAAACGGTGACTCAGTCTGTAGGACCCCACTGTCACACTGACCTTGAGCCTGGTGACAAAGACACCACCTGGTTGTCATCATCAGGAACAGTGTTACCACATCGGCTGCTGGTTGGAATCTTTCCAGGTCGCTGTACGGTGATGACAGCTTTCTCCCAGTGGTCCGGCAGCTAGAACAGGAACTTCTGTGTTAGCCCACTGCACTCAGTTCAGTTCGGAAGATCTCTCCACTGTGGCTCGGTTTCAATAGAAATCTCACAGTTGCTTTCCCATCCCTAACACTTCCTCTGTTCCTGACCAGCTCCAGCCCTAAAACCTGCTTTCTTCCGACATGCCTTTGCTGTCTACTCTCAAGAAGCTCATGTAACGACAACCTTCTGCTCAATACACAGTCCAGAAGCCTCTTCTCATCCTGGCACTTTCCCCAAGCACAACTCTGACCATATCCTTTCTAGCATTAAGATTGATTCTCAACAAGCCCCTCCTTCATCTCTTCTTTCTTCCCTTTGAATCATTTTATCAAACTCTACTTATGTGCTGCATGTGTTGGCTCACATCGTAATCCTAGCATTGAAGAGGCTGAAGCAGGACTTTGAGCTCATGGTTAACTTCAGCTACAAAACAAGACCCCATTTCTAAAGAAAAAAAATACCACTTAATGATTAACACTCATGCTGTAAGGCCTGGAGTTGAGTCTTTAGGAAATACTCTAGAAATCCTGGCTCAGTTCCCCCTTACACGTCTCCCATTTTTATCTCTGTTATAATGTCACCTCTGGTCTTTCACTACACTAGGGGACCAGACACTGGGCAGCCAGGCCTCAGGGGGAAGATAGCTTTGATATCCAACATCACCTCCTTAACTTGGCCAGGTTAAGGGCCTAACAGGAGATTATTGAATAAGAAGCTGGATTTAAAAAGGCACACAGAGAAGGTTAGAAAAACCAGTGGCCAGTATTTATGTCAGTGCAAACTCATCTTCACAGAACATTCTAGTACCTATTAGGACTAAATTTTACCTAGTAACAGCCCCCTCGATCCCCAACACAATGTATATTGATGGCTTTTTTTTTTTTACCTGTGGCTCATAGCGAATTAGGATATCATACTCCATGGAATATGGTATATTGTCAATGAAAAACTCCAGATAAGCCCCCTCAGGCACTTGGACGAAGCCAGGTCCTGTCCAGGAAGGAACCCGGTCCTGAATGTACTGCCGTTCCACCACAACGACTCCCTGGGGACACAATGACACTAGTTATTCTTTGTATGAAATGGAATTCACCTAAGATGAATAGCCAAAGATGTCCAGTAATTCAAAACTGACTATTGTCTGTCTCCTAGCTACAAATGCCCTGAAGATAGTAAGTTGTTCTTAGGTTTGTGTGTGTTTGTTTTTTTCCTCTCTCACATAAACAGGTAATTAGATACTTTTACTTTTATGGTTGAAGTCGTCTTGGGACAAGGGAGATGGAAGTCAAAAGTTTGGGATATACCACACTCAACATAATTAGTTGAAAATCAAAGGAAAGAACATGGTTGTCGAGCCTCTCTAGGAGTGCTGAGGTACTCCACAAGTCTCTGCATGGCCAGCTCAGTATCTAGTGCAGCCCATTTTCTCTCCTCCATTGCTCTCTTGACGAGTACACAAACAGGAGTGTGATTTATTGGCGAGTATATGATCCCAAATGATGACTCCACCCTGGTGGACTGCCCACAGATGTTACATAGAACCTGTGACTGGCCATCTCCAAAAATGGCCATACTGAGTCCTCCTTAGTATCTGTGAGGAGTTTTGCCTGCCAAGAGACAGGGCCAATGCTTCACTCCCTGTAAACTATGCTGGCCCAGGGAATTGTGATTGACAGAGTATTAGGGGATGGCAGTCTAGAGATTTAGGAGTTCTGGCAGCTTGTTTCTTTCTTATTGGATGTCAGAAGCCATACTATGAGAATGCTCAAGGCAGCAAGTCATGTGGGGAAATGATGTAGGAATCCTCTCTGTATGCTGTGAATATCATTGGTTAATAAAGGAGCTGCTTTGGGATTATAGCAGAGCTATAGGGGAACAGAGCTAGGTGGGGAAAACTAAACAGAATCCTGGGAGAAAGGAGGCAGAGTCAGGGAGAAGCCATGGAGCCACCTCCAGGGACAGACGTGTTGCAACTTTGCTGGTAGGCCATGACTTCGTGGTGATGCATAGATTAATGGAAATGGGTTGAATTAAGATGTAAGAGTTAGAAAATAAGAAGCTAGAGCTAATGGGTCAAGTAGTGTTTTAAATAATATAGTTTCTGTGTGATTATTTTCGGGTCTAAGCTTCTGGGCAGCTGGGAAACAAGTGGCCTCCTTACTACAGGGAAAAATACCCTGGTTCCATCTGTGTCAACCAGTTACGCTTAAGTGCCAGACATACATTTTACAACAGAAAGGTTTGGGGCGGTAAGTGAAATATGTCTGAGTCTTCATGATGTCAGATCTACAATAATTTTGAAGCACAAATGAGAGAATAGTGTAAAATACTTATACTTGTAGACACACCAACCAAAAGCCTCATTATAAAACTCTCCAAAGTCTACTTGTGAATTCCATATTGACTTACCTTTAAATATGACAGCATGTGCTGATAAGACCTACAAAAATACTTCTGAAATGACATTGTTATAAAGCTTGTGTAGCCAGTAACAGTGGTGCTCTCCCACGCTTCCAGAAACTCCCCTACTTACAGGCCCCAGATTGGCTTCCTCGGCTTCGTAGATGTAGTGGTCCAGGGTGGTGAAATAGTAACCAGATTCCACCTCATTGCACTGCCTCCCAATCATATGAGGCAGGCAGGAGCACTGGCCGGAGTTCTCTGAACAGCTGAGGAGGAAGCACAGCTCATCAGAGCCCACTGGAGATGCAGACAGGTTCTTATGTTTAGATATCAAATTTATCATGGGGCAATCTATTTTTATTTCATTCAAAAAAATGAAGTATATGGGGAAAAAACAATACCTGTAAATGAATCCCAAACTTAGTCTAAACACATGACCCTGAGTATTCTTGGCCTGGTCTTTTCAGTTTCCTCTGTTTCCTCTGCTCCTTCTATATGACACTGAAAGTTCTTATAAACATCACAAATTTTCTTGCTTTAGAATCTTACTTACACTGTGTGCTTTTCTTCACTTTGTTTTATGTGTGTGGCTGTTTTGCCTATATGTGTATGCATATGACCACATGCATGCCTGATGCTGAAGGAGACCATCAGAGAGCATTGGATTCCCTGGGACTGCAGTTATAATAGCTGTGAACCACCATGTAGGTGGTTCCTCTAGAAAGGCAGCCAGTATTCTTAACCACTGAGCCACCTCCACAGCCCTCTTTTGCTTTTCTTTTTATTACAACTCTTTTTTGACCTCAGACCCAAATAGCCAACTCCCTGAAGGAAATCTTTAACTCAGCTCTCCAAGTTTCTTTGGAACAACCCATCCAAAGAGGCACCACTACCTCCCTCCTGTGTTCTCCACTGGCCTGATGGCATCCCACCCCACAGAGTCATGGAGAGCCAACTACTGTGCCCTTCCCCTCCCAGTGGCCATGCTGTTCTCTCAGTCAGCAAATGTGACAGTTTTCTAATTGGTACCTGTGGTGGTTTGAAAGAAAACAAATAGTGCCAAAGGGAGTGGCACTATTAGGAGATGTAGCCCTGGAGTAGGTGTGGTCTTGTTTGAGGAAGTGTGCCATGGAGCAGGCAGGCTTTGAGGTGTCATATACGCTCAAGTTGTGCCCAGTGAGAGTCTACTTCCTGTTGCCTCCATATCAACAAGTATTAACTATCTCTCCCGCACCATGCCTGCCTTTACACTGCATGTCCTGCCACGACGATAATGGATGGACTGAACCTCTGAACTGTAAGCAAGCCACTTTAATTAAATGTTTTCTTTGAAAAAGTCGCTGTGGTCATGGTGTCTCTTCACAGTGACTGAAACCCTAATTAAGACAGAATCCTTGTCAAATATAGAACCTAACACAATTCCTCCATACAGCTGCCCCTCAGGACCTTTCTAGAAGGCATCCACCATGTGACTTCCTGGCACAATGGACAGGTATACTCTGCCTTCTAGTGTGGCCCTTGTCTGCCTAATGTCTCCCCAGTTCTCCCCAATCATACTGCACTGCTTGCAACTTCTCAGATGCACTAGTGACTGTGATTCCTCCTGTGGTTCAGGCTGGTCCTTTAGCCTAGGATGATCTATCTTCCCTGCTGTGGCAGTTCCTGACCACCAGCCCCATTCCATAGCTCAGACTTCCTTCTTCATGTCACTGCCTTGCTTCTGTACATAAACCGTTTACAATGCTTTGTCACTTCCTTAAAGTGGAGGCCCCGAGCCTTCACATCTGCTTCTCAGAGCCTAGAGCAACTTCTAACGCTTATTTAGTTTTCCCAACCACTGCCAATGGATGCTTTTTAAGAATGTGATTCTTCCTTACTTGCACATAAAACCTTTGCTTTTTCCTTTATCGTAATCATTAGCAGATCTCTATCCACCAGCTGGGTCTTCACACCTCAACTGCCCACACCCACCCAGGCCTAATGCTCTGCACAGGGAATACATTCAGCAAACAATGGATAGAAAAAGAATAAACGAAAGTTTAAAAAAAGATTTAATATAGATAAATTCTTGCTATATATTATGATTTTAGGTAATAAATGCAACTGTATAAACTGTAATGTATTTATTTTTCACTCTGATTATTTCTTTGTTTTTTTCCCATGCTATCATTTTATGAGTCTGGTAAAACCCGAATACACGTATCCTTTGTTGACTTTATTTTTCTTAAGATGGGTGTCTCTGTAAATAGCTCACATTAGCCTGGAATTTGCCATCCTCCTAACTCAGCTTGACTGCTGGGATTTCAGACTGAATCACCACACCTGGCTTCAGGCATCCATTTTCACTCCACTAAAAGTCAAGATGTGATTTATAATGGTACTTAAGCCCTGCGCCTGAAGTTTAGGGGAAATCAAGCTTCAGGCAAGCTGCAACTCCAGAAGATGGAACAGGCCAAGGCTTGTTTGTCAAGTGATATCCTTGCTAGAGGAGCAAGACATTATCCCAAAGGAATAGGAGTTCTTAAAGCTACAGAACTAGTTCCAGGAAGAGAAAGCCTGTTCTAATTAGGACCCAGCACTCTTGGCCTAGGCCACCACCAACTGTCATTTTTCAGAAATTCAGCCATCAGACATTGTATCACATGGACCCACTTCTGCTACAGCAGATGCTTACTGGGAGCCTAAATGAATCAACAAAGGTAACTAGCTCTCCACTATCATTAGAAACAATCGCAGAAGATGGAGAGATACTGGCGGACCCTTGAGCCTGTCTTTCCTAGGCGACACAATTCTAAACTAAGTGAGCAATAATCCCAGGAAGAGATGATCACATGGGAGGATCTAGAAGGACCTTGCTTCTGAGCCCTGTGACCACAAGTCTAGTGACAGACTGGAATCACTGCCACTGTTAAGTAGAGCTTCAATTCCACACTAATGTTTTGTAAACGTCCCGTGCCCCACAGACATTCTTCACCCTTACAGCTCTAAACACCCCAAGTTTTACGCTCATTTCCATTATTCCAGCCATGGATGAGGCACTCCAGCTGCACTCCTGAAATACTCAGCATCATTCACACCCTCTTCTCATTCTCTCTTCTTAAATGCTCAGATTTTAAATCCTTTCTCATGGTGTGAGATAAAACTTTATTCTTCCTCAACATGAACATCTAAGTCTTCTTCCAGTGTGTTTTTCCACTTAGCAGCCTTCTTCTCCTGTCCTTATCTTAGGACATGATGCCACCATTTCATGCAGTTTCCTAAGCCATCACTACCTAATCTACCTTCCTAGAGCCCTGCTTCCATAGACCCACAAGTGTTTCTCTGCACCTTGTCAGGTCAGGTGATGATGCCTCTGTCTGGCTTCCTGCAGCTCCACAGCTAATCCTCTGAAAATAGTGTTTATTTTCCTAATAGAGCCCTGCGCTGTCAGACGAGCCACACTCTTTGTACTCTTCAGCAAATATTTAGCAAACAAATACTGTCCCTGGACACTGTGCATGCTGGTATCAGTGCCCTCATATGTTAGTCCAACTTGCTTCTGAAGCAACCCTTAATTATTTGTGGATAAATAATATGGGATGGGGGGGATGTCTCTCTCTTAAACAGCTTGGAATCTTACTGGGAAGATAGGCAGTAAAGCAATTAACCAAGACAAAATGTAGCCAGTAGCACTCTGGGTGTACATAGGAAGTTGTAATTCACCTGATGGAGAAAATTAAGGGAGGCGTCCTGGAAGATGTGGCCCTGATACTTGGGGAGGATGATTCTGATGTGCAGAGAAAGGATGGGAATGATGAAAGCAAAGAAGTGGAAGAACCTGACCTGCCCACCCCCTCTTAACCCTTACCCTCTCTTTCCTCCCAGCTAAGTCTTCCCCCAACAAATATGAGGCCATTCAACTTTACACTGCTTTTGAAACTCATTCCCAAATCCAAGCTCCTCCTCAACAAAAGATGACATGTAACTATTCTTTACTGGCATAAATACAAAGAAGCAAACAAACAAAAATCACATGTCAGAAATACTATACAATTTTTCTCACTCTCACTACAAATTCTCCTGTAATCTGAATACAGAGTTTATTTAATCAGTATCAGAAAGATAACACAAAACAAAATAAAGGCTCTGAGCAGCAGAGGCTTGGCATTGAAAGACACATTCATCCTCTCTGGGACCCGCTGGTCCATGACCACACATGGCAGATGTGATGAAGGGCAGGAATCCCAGAATGGGTGAGATGATCATGGATTATCTAGGTGGACTTAATCCACTCCCAGGAGCTCTCAAAAGTGGGAGAGGTAAGCAGAGAAGTGGGTTAGAGAGCTATGGTATCACAAGGACTTACCACAGCTTTGAGGAAAGAGGAAGTGGGTTGTGAAATCAAGGAATGGGAGCAGCCTATAGGTAATAGCCAGCAGCAAACAGGATCACCCTACAGCTTCAAGGAAACTACCTGACACTTGAATAAACAGAGAACACTCTCTTTCCCCTATTGTCCATCGAAAGCAAAGGACCCTGCACCAACATCTGTCTGTAATCCACAGAGACAGAGACAGCTGCCCTACCAAACTGCAAGATATTAAGTTTATATTGTTTTCAGCCACTAAAGTGTGATAATTTCTCTGGCAGCAATCAAAAGTCAATACAGGCTCTAGATTTCCCAATAGGTCAAGGTTAAGATGATTTAGCCCAGATTTCTCACAAATACAAACAATTAAAAGTTCTAATGGAATATAATTACTTTTAGTTACACATGAATGAGCAGGACAAGTGTAAGTTCAGCTTTTCTCTATTAACAATGAAAATTTCTAAAGTGTAAAAAGCACCATGCATCAGGGCCAGCTGTTGTACTCAGCACCGTCATCTCATCCATAATTGATTCCAAGTAAGAACTACTTTACCTTGAAGACCAGCACCACCCATTCTTTCTGGGTAGTATCACCACCACCCCAACTACACTTCCAAACAAGAAGGAACCCCTTAATGTCCATCCCTTGTAGCAACTAGCAAAAAGCTAGATAAATCACAATTATTCAGAGAGCTGATGAAAGTGTCTAGGAAGCTGTGCTCTGGGTTCACAGTTGGTAAATTTCAGACCCTTGCAGATGGAGCAGCTGCAAGCCTCAGTCTGGTGCTAAAGGAAATGCAAACAGAGTAAACAAGTGCTAAACAAACATCAGGCAAATGCTGGGAACTTCAGAGAAAGTAGCACCTTCTCTTTAAAAAAAAACCTCACTTTTATCTGCTCAGGAAGGACTGGGCGGGGTGGGGGGTGACAGTGTGAATGGAGGAATCAGGAGTGCATACACGGCAGACCGGAGTCTCCCTGCATCTATGGGAGCATCTCAGCTGCCTCCCCTCAGGAGTTTCTAAGAACAGAGTTCTCCAGAGGAAGAGGCCACAGGCTATATTGCATTCCAGTATACTCTGGAACAGAACAAATCCAAATAAAGAGGTCAAAGAGAACACATTCTTGAGACCTCACATCTTAAGAGAGTGTTCGAAACTTCCGAGAAGGTAGTATGCACCTCCTGATGTACTTCTAAGAGGGAAGACTGAGCTCAAAGCTCTTACCAAGACATAGTGGGCTACAGGTTAGATGCCCAGGGCTGGCCCAAGGGCCTACATTTAACTGAGAACATTTGGACGAATGCTGCAAAGATGTTGAATTAAAGTACTGTTTATCTACCAGCCACTGCCATTAATTCTTATTTATTCATTAAAGTAAGCAATCTGGACAAAAATTCATTATCTTGGGTTTAGTTCTTTTACTTAAAACTGTTAGGTCTGAATTCTTTAAATATTTAAGACATACTAGAAGTGGTGGACAAAGCCTTTACTGTACAACTCAAATTCCATTTGGCTAGTTTTGAAGTGTTTTTCACTTTAAATACTTTTGTACTAGATTTTGTCCCTAGCTAAAAGTAACCGAAAGGTGTTTGATATCGTATTTAGAAACCGCTTCACCTAAGAAGTATGTATGCAGTTACTACACCTCGAAATCTTTCGTTTATCAAGTTCTCTTACTCAATCAACATTTATCTAGCATTATTAATATGTGTCCACAGAAAAGGGCTGGTGAGTGTAGGAGTGCCTGGTGCCAAGCGTGGGATAACCCAGAGATGGATGGTAGTGGGAGAGAATCAATTTACTGAGGACTGTACTCTTACTCCCTCCCCCACACATAAAGTGTAAAAACAGTTTTTAAAAGAGAAGTAAAGAAATATCATAAAGTTTAAAATATACTCCTGTGCCACAGGTCAACCATTCAGCAAGTGTTTCCAGGGTGCCTTGCATGGGCAAGTGTCCTAGTTGAAATAGTGGTTAAGGGACAAGTCTAAGAAAATCTTTCAGAAACATCTCTTGGAGGAAACACTAACCACTACAGGACTCTGTAGGGCTTTCGGGCTGGCAAGTATCTATTAAGGCTTCCTTTTCCCCATGAAAACGGGGGTCTCATCAGTCACGCTAGATTGGAGGACTGTAATGCACCACACCTGTCTGTGCTCTATGCACTACCATATAGTTTGTGCACCGGGCACGGGGCTGGAGATTGAAACACACAAAGACAGAGAGACAGAGACACAGGTCATCCTCGATGCCAGAATCCTTGAAACAGGAATGCCCCCCTTATTGTCGCTTATATAGAGATCCTTAACTGATAGCCACGCCCCAGCCAAACCCACCAGAAACCACTCCCCTGCCATCAGGAATTCCTGAGGGTCTCGTGCTCAGAGCAGCTGCAAGCATTACAAGTTGTTTACCAGAAATTCAGGATCTGGGAGGTTCATAGCTCCCAACAGAGGACTACCTGTTTTAAAATTCTCACTAAACCTTTTTGTTTCACAGACTCTTTGGATGAACATATTCTGGTGTTTGAAGTTTTTGCAGGAGGAATTACAAGACAGGTAAGAATGGAGACCAAGTGTGCAACGGAGAAAAGGAAATGAATAGAGACCTTGTAGGGTAAAGGAACCCCAGACATTCTTGAATTATGATGGTCACTTTTATCTGCTCAGGAAGAACTGGGCGGGTGGGGGTTGGTGACAGCTATGAATGGAGGAATCAGGAGTGTATACATGGCAGACTGGAGTCTCCCTGCATCTATGGGAGCATCCCAGCTGCCTCCCCTAAGGAGTTTCTAAGAACAGAGTTCTTCTGGAGGGAGAATTCATCTGCTGTATTGTATCCCAGTATACTCTGGAACAGAACAAACCCAAATAAAAGGCCAAAGAGAACACATTCTCAGACCTTGCCAGCAGATTGTGCAGTTGGGAAATAAAGTTGTCAGAGAGTCAAGTTTTGAGCACACGAAGCTTGCTCAATGAATTCAGCATGTTCTCTGAGGGAGGACTGAGGAGACAAGGGAACATCTGTCCCTGCAGTCACTTACACTCTCCCTGCCAGATGTTCTGAGTTGGGTCCAGGGATAGAGACCAAAGTTCTTTTCGTACTCAACTGTGGTTAACTCAACTCCCATAAAAAGAACTGGCTAAACATATTATATATTTCTGTAGAGATTCACATGTTATGTCAATTCAAAGGAAACTAGCATATTTCAGTAACTTAAAATGATAAGTGAACTTTATGAATAGTTTAAAAGTTACAATGAAAAGATTCTCCTAACCAAATGAGAATCTATTTTCTATCTGTTAAGTTAGTGGAAAAGAGCCAGGCAGTGGTGGCACACGCATTTAACCCCAGCACTTGGGAGACAGAGACAGGTAGACTTCTGTGAATTTGAGGTCAGCCTAGTCTACAAAGCAAGTTTTCTAGGACAGCCAAGGCTACACAAAGAAAGCCTGTCTCTGGAAAAACAAAACATAGCATAACATAACAAAACAAAAAGCCAACAAAAATCAGTGAAAAAGAAATTGCTGCTACCAGCTGAGGCTGGGGCCAGGGGAGCCAGCACTTCTGTGACAGACAGAAAGGAAACCAGCTGGTTTAATCCACCTCGAACAATATGGCATTCTCTGAAAATGAAAATATGTATGGTCTCTGGCTTAGCAGTTTCGTCACTGAAACCTGATCTACAGAGATGCAGGCATTTATCAAGACATGTCTTCAAAAAGCTTTACCACAACACATTTAAAAAACAGAGATAAAAGTAACCAAACTGATTATGCATTTTCACCTGATAGATAAAAAAGTTACTAAAAATAAAGATGTGGATGAATGTAAGACAGAGTTCTACAAGTGGAAAATTTGCAAGTTTCAGGATAACACGTTTAGGACTGGCTAGACGATTCATTCAGTGGGCTAAGGTACTTGCTATTAAGCCTGATGACCTAACCAACACACCAGAATGAGAACCAATTCTCTCACATTGTCTTCTGACCTCCACATGTGTGCTGTGGTGTGTGCACACTCGTGGATACAGATAAATGAAGATAAAGGCAAGTGGGAAATTATGGGCTGGTTTTTCTCTTTGATGTTGTCTATTAAAATATAAATAGGGGTCTGGGGAGAGGGCTCAGTATGCAAGAGGATCAGAACCCGTGTAAGTGCTTGGCAATCCACCTGGAATCCTAGCCTGGGGATTGCAGAGCAAGCTGGCTAAGGGGACTAGCCATATAGGTGAGCTTTGGGCTTAACTGAGAGACCCTGCCTCAAAAGAATGAAGATGGAGAGCACTCAAGGGAAATTCCCAAGGTCAAACTGCAGGCTGCCTCCCACACGTATGCATACAGTATATACACAGAAAGAAAAAAGAAAAAAAAAAAGCCGAACACATAAAAACTAACATCATTTTAAAACAGAGAAGAAAATAACACCGACTTTCAGCAGGCATACTGAACTCATAACTGCCTGTTATTAACTTTTTAGGGAGCAATAAGAAGTTGCTAATAATGATACATCTAGCATTACCTAGGAGAAACTTAAAAGAGAAAACAGGAGAAAAAAATGCCTTTACATTTTAGTTTATAGTTCTTTGAACTGTTTGAACTCTTTTGTTTTCTTTATAAACTATGGGCATGCACGGCTTCGATAATTTAAAAGGTATGATAAAATAAAAGTACAAAACTGAATAACAGCATTATTTAAAAAATCAAGACATAAATTTCCTAGATTCAAAAAATTATCCTTTTTAAAAGTGTTTAATTATGTACATGTAGAGTGTGTGTGTGTGTGTGTGTGTGTGTGTGTGTGTGTGTGTGTGTACGTGAGTTCAGGTGCCTGTGGAGGCCAGAATAGAGTGTTAGAGCCTGGAGCTTGAATTCCATGCATTTTTAGTGACACGGGTGAATCAAACTTGGCTCCTCTGCAAACACTAAGCCACCTCTAGGCCAACACAATAACTCCTGGCATGTTAACAACCCTTGAACTCACTGAGACCACAGTACAAATGATTAGCAGGTACTCAAACCAAGGATGAACATACTTTACAAACTTTCTTAAGAGGCAACAAAACCTCAGATTTCCAGAAGTCACGAGTTTCCTTGGCACCTGGGTCAGAGTACAAATAAGATTCTACTTACCTATTGTTCAGTGCTCCTCCAAGGTCACAGTCACAAGGTCGACATCCATCCAAATCGTTACTTAAGCCCCAGTGTTGTGGCTACAGAACAAAAGATCAAACATGTAAAGATGGGTTCCTTTGACTGTACAAGAGACTCAGCAAAGAACAAGCTCCAGCATGCTTGGTTATTCCAAGCATTGCTTTCAACCATGAAAACAGACAGAGGGTAGAAATATTCTTAGTTAACACACACACACACACTCATCTTTGAGTCATTTGAGGGAAAGTGCTGTCCTGCTCTGAGCAAGCAGTACAGAGATAAGTTTTCTTCATGCAAATGGCGCTGGCAGTAAGAACAGTTATGGAAAGTATTCGGCATGTCTTTACATTTCCTTCAGTTCAGTCTGTCACAAGACCCACAAGGAAAGGCTTTAGGATTTGTGTTCATGGACACAGCAGGAAAAAAGGAGAGTTTCTTCTCTAATAAAAAGAAAGGCAAATGCCAGGTCTCTTCATACAGAGATCTGATGTGGGATTCCCCTCTGTATGCTGTGAATACCATTGGTTAATAAAGAAACTGGCTTGGTCTCATAGGGTAGAACAGAGCTAGGTGGGGAAAACTAAACTGAATGCTGGGAGAAAGAAGGGCAGAGTCAAGAAGAAGCCGTGGAGCCGCTGCCAGCGACAGACACGCTAAAACCTTGCAGGTAGGCCACGGACCTCATGGTAAAATAGAAAATAATGGAGATGGGTTAATTCTAGATGTAAGAGCTAGCTAGCAATACAGTTAAGTAATTCGTCAAGCAGTGATTTAATTAATAGAGTTTCTGTGTGGTTATTTTGGGAGTCTGGGCAGCCAGGAAATGAATAAGTGGCCTCCTTACAACAGAGATTCCCCTGTATCTCAAAAGCAAACAGAGGTTCATCTGCTCAGATGTACTAATTTAAATCAGACTTCAAGACATTTATTAAGCATCTCAGGATTGTACAAAAGCACACACACTTAGGGGTTGCAAATACATGTATGTATGGGGCAAGTGGATCCTCTAAGCAAAACTAAATAAAAACAGCATTAACATGCCACAGAAGCTATAAGATAATCTATGTTAATACCCTCATAATCTTCTACTCAGGGCTAGAGCTGAGGCTCATTGTTAAAGCCCAACATGTGCAAAATAGAGGGTTCAATGCCCAGTACCCACTTCCCCCCAAAATACTATTCCACTGAACTGCTATTGGTGTACTTCCTCCAGATTTTTTCAGTCTTGATGAAATTTTTTCCTACATGAAGTCTCTGACTTATTCTGGTTTGTTTGTTAGTATAACAACACAAACATTTCCTTGCATTAGTGTCATTTTCCACAGGAACTGATATCACTTCGTATGGAAATCCCCAAGTTCATGTAACTACTTTCCCACTGTTGATTCCAAGTCTTCTGCCATAATTAATAAGGACAGAATGAATCTTGAGAGGGATACACCTTTGTCCAATTCTCTGAGGATCTCACTGGGAGCCTCAGGAGTAAGGCTACTAGGTTAGGAATATGTACATTTTTACTAGCTCCTGAGACATTTCTCTGAAACACTTTTTAAAGTATGAGTCAACCTGCATTTCTGTTAGCAACTAACAAGTCTTAGCTCATCATGTCCTCACTAGCAATTAGCATTGCCACTTTTAAAAACTGTTCACTTGTCTTCATAAGCGTTGTTTGTTGTGCTTTGTCAAATAACTCACTCTGAATCCTCATTTTGACTTTTCTCATTGGTCTCTTAGCATTAACTTGTATGGATGATGGTAAAATTCATAACAGGAGACACATTCCTTATTTTCCAGGTACACACATACCATTCAAGGACATGGGTGGCAGGTTGAGAGGACTGTGGGTTCAAAGCCAGCCTTGAGTATATACTGAGACTCTACCTCAAAAACAAAACAACCATGCCATATTCACTAACTTCTTTCTTTTTTTAAATATTTATTTATTATGTATACAATGTTCTGTCTGTGTGTATTCCTGAAGGCCAGAAGAGGGCACCAGACCCCATTACAGATGGTTGTGAGCCACCATGTGGTTGCTGGGAATTGAACTCAGGATCTTTGGAAGAGCAGGCAATGCTCTTAACCACTGAGCCATCTCTCCAGCCCCCAATTCACTAACTTCTTATTGAGAGATTAAGGTTTACTTACCAGACATTGGTCACAGCGCTGTCCTGTCACCAGTCGCTTACAGTAGCAGTACCCAGTCTCAGAATCACAAGGATTCCCACCAGGAATTGTCCCCAGAGGATTGCAAGCACATGCTTTATTAAAGACAAAATGAAGCAAAGAAACACAAACCAAGTGAGTCCAAAGCTATTGTTTAGTTTTACAATTTCAGTGTAAAATGGAACTATATCCCTGGAGAACGCCCCAAACAAACTTACATTTACAACCAAATGGGTCTTCAGCGCTTAAATCATAGAAGCCTTCTTTACAAACATCACAACGCTCTCCTTCCACGTGCAATTTGCACCGACACTGACCAGCAATGAGACCCACAGAAAAATCAGTGTAACTGTCACAGATTCCTCCATTTTCAGAACCAGCTGGGTCACAGGTACATGCTGAGAAGAACAACTCCAAGTTAAAGGCATCAGGAATTAGGCCATGGTTTTTTGTAAGCACATATATTTTCCTCCACCCTCCAAATCCAACCAAAGAGAACTTAAGAAGGTTTGATTAGCGTAAATGCTTCTCCCCGTATCCTAGACAGCAATTGATTAGCAATGCTGGCTATGCTGCTCAGAGTCTGAGCTCCAAGAGGAGGATATTGACGACAATTATTCTGCATGAAAAATGATTAAAACAAACAAACAAAAAAACCAGGCCCTATAAATGACATTTCCCAACGTACGTTCACAAAGACTGGGGTCTCGGATGTCCCTCTCAGGGTGCTGGTAGTAGAATGGTTTGCACTGTTCACAGTTGCGTCCCATGGTGTTGTGCTGACAGCCATCACACACTCCCCCGCTGACGTTCCCAGTGGCCAGGAAGACCGCCATGTCAAAGTGACATGAGCTGGAATGTTCGTTGCAGTTGCATTCTGTATGACAAGACCAATGTCAAGAACAAAACTATTTTTTTTTTTTTGAGCCTGTCCTGGAACTAGCTCTTGTAGACCAAGCTGGCCTCAAACTCACAGAGATCTGCCTTCCTCTGCCTCCCAGGTGCTGGGATTAAGAGCATGTGCCACCACTGCCTGGCAAGAACAAAACTTTTAAATATGCTTACCAATGGAAGATGGAGGTAACAGGAAGGAAGTTTAACAAAGTGGGGACTGAGTTTGAGTAGAACAGCAATCAGTGAGAAGGCTCTGGTCATGAAAAAGGATATAGCCCTTGTTGATCCTGGTGGAAACCACAAATCAGGTTAGCAACTTTAAGATTGCTAGGCCAGGTCGTGGTGACAAACACCTTTAATCCTAGCACTGTGGTGGCAGAGGCAGGAAGGATCTCTGAGTTTGAGATCAACCTAGTCGATTTACTTGGCTGTTTTCTCAGTGTGAGATCAACACAGGAGAAGGGTGATGTTCCACTGAAGGTACCTTTGGCACTACCCTACTAGGTAGAATTGATTGCAGTACTTTCTACTATTCTGAAGGACATGTTGGACAATGCATTCCTAGGAAATCTTTTTGGGTTTCATATTTGAATAATATGGCAGGAGGTGTGGGGGATGCCAGTGGTAGACATGGTGCAGCCTGTAATTCTAGCACATGGGCAGTCCATCAACAAGGCAGACTTCTTTGATTACTGTGAAAACAACTGAAAGGAGGAAGGCTTTACTTTGGCTCATAGTTTTGGGGGTTATACTCTACAGCTGGCTCATTCTGGTGTTGCTGGCTCTGTGATACGGCGGAAAGGCATGGAATAGCAGAGCTGCTCCCTTCAAGACAGTCAGGAAGCAGAACAAACCAGACAAGGTTGGGAGCAAGAAACATCATCAGAGGCATACCTCTGAGACCTACCTCCTTCTCCAGGACCTAACCTAGTAAACCTAGGTTCAGCAAGGAATGCATCAAGGGACTGATCCACTGATCAACTTAGTGGCCTGGGAACCCAATTACTTCTCAACAGTGCCACCAACTGGGCACCAAGCACTCAACACATGATCCATTGGGGGACACCTCAAACCCACACCAGAAATATACAATATTTGCCTCTCATTTGTCCTGTTATCCTCTTGTCTTAAAAGCAGATGCAATGTCATGGACACCATTGCTGTTTTCCCAAGTCAATGTCAGACATACTAATTATTGTTAATTTAACTCAATGCATACATATTATTGCTCTGGAACACTCACAGTCAGGAGAATGGCCCTATCTTCCTTCCCTCTGCAAACATATTCATTGTAGAAGTGGATCCCAACTGCCCTTCCCACTGACACTTACTTTTGCAGGCATTGCTGTTTCGACCTTCAGCAGGTCTCCATGGCAAATCATGGTAGAAATCCATGCACAGCTCACAGTTCAAGCCTTTGGTGTTGTGCCTGCACATGCAGTGTCCATGAACCTGGGAAGTTACAAACCAGGAGAAGCAAAGTCAGAAACACACAATTGGCCACACTTTTTTCACAGTCAGCAGAAGATAGAATCTTTCACACACACCTCTAGCTCCTACCAGTGAGGGCTTCTTTTATTTTCTTTCCTCAACTAAGCAATTTCTATCCATGTAAGATAATGGCAATTATCCTTGTTTCTGGAATAGTTTCTATGGTACAATAGACAGTGAACTAAATATCTACACAAAGGATTCAGATGAGAAAAATTAACAACTTAAGACATTTTTTTTAAGGGACTGCAGGCAACTGAGGAATGCTTACAGCAGGAGAAATGGTCTTCCTCAGGGAAGAACACACCAACTGGTTATCCAATACCAAATGATTATCCCTGAAAACACACATATAAGTAACTTAAAAACTGAATAGGTTGTATTTACGTATTCAGGGATATGTACATATATATGTATGTATGTCTTATGTATGTCTGCATACATACACACGTTCATATATGTAACAACAATTAATGAAAAAAGAAGCCACAAGTTTAAAAGAGAGCAAGGAGGTGTGTGTGTGTGTGTGTATATATATATATATATATATATATATATATAGGATGGTTTGAGAGGAAGGAAAGGGATGAAGAAAATGATGTAATTATAATGTAAATTATTTTTAAGTAATTATTTAAAAATTAAAATAACAGCAACAAAATTAACCTAGAGTCTGTGAGATGATTTGTTGGGTAGAAGCCTTTGCTACTAAACCTGAATACCTAAATTTTATCCCCAGTATCCACATGGATAGAGAAACTGACTTCCTCAAGTTGTGCCTGACCTCCATATGAACTCAGTGGGTCATGAGTGAGGGGACACACATACACACTAAATAAATTTTTAAATGCAATATATTTTCAAACTAGTTATCTAAGAATAATTTCTTTAAAGTTACTGTAATAGAAACCTATGAAAATGAGTGTAGAATGCCATATGCACTGGTCTCCAAGAACCGGATCTGACCACTGTGTATTTTACATTGTGCCAGGTGACAATTTCCTCCCGTTAAACAAAGCACTTAATTTTTCTTAACCATAAAAAAACCATTTTCAACCATTTACAATGTTTTCTTTCAAGCAAGAAAATAAAACTATCAGAAAGACACAAATTAATTTTTCTAAAAGATTCAGGATGTACTGCTGAATGTCATTTTACGCCAAGGCATTCTTAAGACCCTTGTAGCCTGCAAAGGATAAATAGATCCTTTCTACCAAACAGGTATAAGCCCTTTGCCGTAACCCTGATGTCTACTGCCTGGAATTTGGGAACAGGACAGACAGGTCTCTCCTCTCTGTTTTGACAGAGTGCAGTTAGGTAGAGATTAAACTCCTCTCATTCCCAGGGCTTGCACTGAACTGAAAAGCAGTGGGCCAGTCCACATCACAAGACGCTCAGCGCCTGAATATGCATATTCTGAGGCCACGAGAATGACTGAACATAAAGTCACAAAGATTTCTGTGCTGCAAAGCGAAGTCTGTCTTGAATTCTCAGAAAGATGTACTGATTAGAAGCATATCCCTGCCTTCGGGCTGTTAAAAAGCTAACTTGTTTACTCATGAAGACTTCCAACTGGAGTAAAGGGAAGGTAGAGGTTTTAGAAGGGCAGAGCACGCAGATTCTGCACCCTTTGTACAAAGACTAACTAGTTTTAAAGAGACAGAGAGAAAATAAGCAACATATGCCTGTCGTCAAGGGAGGGCCAGAGACTATGGGATAGATCTCTCAAGGACTGCAGATGGTATTAAACTCCTTAGGGTTTGAAGAATTTTTTGGGAAACCACTTAAGTGGATTAAAGTACAATACTCCAGCCTAACTGCTGTAGTTTGCTGCTGTCTTGGGAGAGAAAAAGGGTTTATTTGGCTTACACTTCCAAGTCACAATCTATTATCACTGAAGGACGTCAGGACAGGAACTTGCAGGAACCTGGTGGCAATAACTGAAGCAGAATCCTTGGAAGAATGCTGCTTGATCCCCTATGGCTCATTCAGCTTGTTTCACCACCCATAGTGAGCTGGGCCCTCCCACATCAATCACTGAGCAAGAAAATGCCCCACGTATTTCTACAGGTCAGTCTGATGGAGGCAATTTCTCAATTGTTCATTCTTTCCAGGGTACTCTAGTCTGTATTAACCAGACAAAAACTAATCAGCATATTAGCCATTTGTCAAAGAAATGAAACATAAAATTTCAAGTATTCAGTTTGCAAACACAATATAAAGTTGGCAAAGAAAGGAAAGTTAAAGGAGAGGACAAAGAGAAAATATCACTTGATCTCTAAGAGGTATCTCTGGTTGGTCCTGGGTTATAATTGCCAGTCTCTCTGAGCTGAGGCCACCTTGTTCTTACCAGCATAAAGCCTGGAGGCTTGCGGTTTCTTAATCTTCTTAATGGAAAAACAATCTGGATTGTTATTTACACAACTTTTTAATCCTTGGTAACTAAAATACTTCAGCAACAGCCTAAAGCAATAGATTTCAAAAGCCAATTAAGGGTCTATGAAACTAGTAGTTTTTGCTCACATTTTCATAACCTAAGCAACTCTCCAAGACAGGGAATCAGTAATCAGCCACTAATGTGACACAAAAAATCGAAGTCTATTTTGGGAATTTAAAACTGCTAAAACTGGGGGCTGGAGAGATGGCTCAGCGGTTAAGAGCATTGCCTGCTCTTCCAAAGGTTCTGAGTTCAATTCCCAGCAACCACATGGTGGCTCACAACCATCTATAATGAGGTCTGGTGCCCTCTTCTGGCCTGAAGACATATACATAGACAGAATATTGTATACATAATAAATAAATATTTAAAAAAAATAAATAAAACTGCTAAAACTTTAAAGCTGTGACAGGCTTAAAGACAGGTTTTGCCTTTCAGATGACCTGAACAAGCATCCACAGGACACTTACCATTCCTTCCACCTCTTCATCAATTCCATCCACAGGGGCACATTCGCTGGCATGGCCATAGCAGAAGCAGTTCCCACGAACCACCATATCATAAACCGCATAATAGTATTTCTCTCTGATTTCCATTCTAGAGTCCAAAAGATTATCTCCCAAAGTGTGCAGTTTCACAAACTTTATTCTCAAGTTGGTGATTTTTAATAGATCTACAAAGGTCACCAAGATGAAAGGTCTCATCAGACAGATAAGCATGCTGTGGCAATTCTACATTATTTCTCTTTAGTGACAGACTGGGCAGATGACAGCAGTCTAAGTAAACTTTACTCCTGAATGAACGAGATGATGGCGTAAGCCTTACCATAGTTAATACAGTACAACAGCCTCCGGTTACTAAGAATGTCATGTCAGTTACAGTCTTGGAGTTCCAAACCCACTGTCACTTAACCTAAAAATACTGAAATGCCCTTGGTTCCCATAGCCACTGCTGTCCAAGTCAGTAATTCCTTTCAGGTAGAAACGGGTTTATCCTGGGTGCCAATTCTAACTACAATAGGAACAGATATGTATTTATTTTTGAATGATCTGAAATTTACTGCCTCTTAAATCCAAGTAATAAGACTAGAGAAAACTCCCTCTCTAAGGGAATAATGTCTCAACCAAGCTTCTCTTAAACTAGTATTTTAAAACTTATATATGTGTACTGTATTTCTATTACCCCTCCCTTTCCTTCCTCCAACTCCTCCATAGTCCCCTCAACTCCCTCACAAATTCATGACCTCTTTCAATCAAGTTTTAAGCAACATTGTAGTCTACATTTTTTTGAAAAACATTTTTGTATTTTTTTTAATTCAGTATTGTGACATGAGGACAAAGGGGTTTAGTTCTAGGTAGTCAGTCAAATTGTTTTTCCTACACAAAAGTTTCTTATAAATCAACTTGTCTTCTTTTATCTTTCCTCTTTCTTCCTGGGTCTATAAGCCTAAGCTTATTTCAGAAGCTGGGCTGTCAGTGACATTCCATATGACTAGATAGACCAAGGGCCAGTCAACCTGTTACTCAGGTGGCTTTCCTGAGTGGCCAAAGAGACCAAATGCAATTTTAAATAGTTATAACACATGCATAGTTTACAGTGAAGACAGAAATAGCTGAGGCTGGAAAGAGAAAGTCCATGCATTAAACTTAGGCTCTTTGTAAAAATTAAATACAAAACAGAGAACTCACAATCTTGCGCTGAATGGCAACATCTGCAAAATGCTCATGCACACAAGTGAGCACTATTGACAAGAGGCCAGAAAACAAACATGAAGGGCAGCTGGACTATTTAGAAACCCTTGAACTTCATAGAATCCTTCAGAAGAGCAAACAGCCCCCCACTCTCTCCTGCCATATGGAGGAACAACAGAGCTTAGAGCTGCCTGCATTTCTAAGAGGAACATCACTTTGAAGGGAGTCTTCAAGGTCTCAATGATAGAAAGAAATTCTGTGCCTTTGGTTACTACGTAAATCAAAGGCACAAACAGTTAACATGGGTACTTCCTAGAAATAGGTCCAGATGCCAATGGACAAAAAGTGTAGTCAAGAGAACTGAGTCATAAATTTAATACATTCTTCAAGTCCCATACACTTAACCTGCAAAGCAGAACATAAGTATTTCTAGGGACTCCAGAGCTGTTTGTCATGACCAGATGTTGAGACCTATAACAATAGCCTCATGACTTGCATGGATATGTCATTAAATACTTATTTTACAATAGAATGAATGAGTAAACTACAGACCCCAAACAGTCTGGAACACATGTCAAATTAAGTTAAGTTGGAAAGCAGACTTTTCTGTCAACATCCCCTGGATATCTTCTACTCTATTCTCATGTTGCAAGCTTGGAAGTCCATGAAACTTTGGTTATAAATAGGGCTGTGCACAGGGGCAAAGACCAACAAGAACAGTTACTTTACTGATTGTAACCTCATAGCAAAGCAGAATAAGGGAGGAGGGTATCTCCCTCTTTTACTCTGACAGGGATGAGCTCTATGCAAGACAAACTGCTATTGCTGGCAATAAGGTTAACATCACTACCAGCCGCAGCTTCAATCATCTGAAAACTTTCTTCCTCTCTGGCTCTGGGCTGGTCACTTATATACGACTCATTTTCTCTCAAACAACCCTCAGGTAGGTATTTCTATTTCCACTCAAAGATGGAAAAGGTAAAGTTTTAAGTATGTTACCAGATCATGTTGTTACAATATGATAGAATGGTATGGAAGCCGATGAGTTTAATTATTGAACATCAATATGCAGTCCTGTAATATAAACAACTGTTAAACAGTGGCAAGAGCTCTGAACTAAGAATTGTATCATATGAACTCAAGATCCACCTGCCATTTCACTGCCCCATCACCTTATGCTTGTTATCCAACTCTGCACTTGGGTCATTCATCTATCAAAAGGCTATACAATCCTCACCTTACTACATATACTGGCCACGACTGGCATTTCTGATATTTCTCAGTGTTCTTACTTCCTATTGCTTATGGATAAGAGCCCTTGCCAAGAGTTTTAGCAGAGCACAGGCCACATAGGCAGACATATTTCCCAGTATCTTTTGTGCTCTAGCTACAAGACTAATTATAGCAATGAGCAAATGTGATATGCACAGCATCCATGTCTTATCTTTGTACTTGACTTCTAGAATGAGGAAACAGTGATAGTGTTCTAATTCTGCTGGTGTGGATAATCCTAAGGAGATAGTCTTATAGCTATGATTACCAGATTTAGCAAATAATAAAGGATACTCAGTTAAATTCGAATGGATAATAAAAAGGCATTTACAGTTTAAGTAGGTCCCCAATAGCAAGTGATGCAAATTATGTTAATATTGGATAGGACACATTTGTACCAACTACAAATGTTACATGTGATCTTGAAAAAGAACTTGTTATTTATCAGTCACTTAAATTTAACTGGGTATCATCTTGCATTTTATATAGTAAAACTAATTGTGGCAATTGAGCTATATTTCTTAGAGAATCCCTCCAGTGCTAGAGAGATTGCTCAGTGGTTAAAAACACTGGCTACTCTTTCAGAGGACTTAGGCTTGATTTTCAGCAAGTATGGTTGGCTCACAATTGTCTGTAACTCTACTTCCAGGGGATCTGACATCCTCTTTTGGCCTCCTAGAGCACCAGGAATGAACATAGTGCACATACATGCAGGTAAAACACCCATATGCATAAAATTAAAATGTAAAATCACTCCCACTAGTTTCATACTTACAAAAGAAACACCTGTTTTATTTGAGCAACTGTATTTGGGGGAGGTTTACTATAGCAACTCAATTTATACTCTAATATGCTGAGCAACAAAAAGTATAAGGTGGCATGGTCAGTATTCTGCTGACATAATCAAAATGTGTTCCCTATCAGTGAAGACTGATTACTGTTAATCTGAAGAGCTTCTGAAGACTATAAAAAAGGAAGAAAATGTAGGTGAATTTAGGACTGGGCATCAGTATATTGGTAGCAGGGCACTGGGAAGGAAGATACTTGTTCCATGACGACTGTTTCCCACCTAAGCATTTATTTGAAAACAAGCTTACTCTGTATCCTTGGACTATAAGGATCTTCTATCTTAAAAGCAGGGTCTAAAGCACGAAATATCACCTAAAAATAGATAAGAGGATTAGTATTTTTGCAATGATCAAAAAGTAGACTAGCAAGCAGAATTAAAACAAAGAGACATACAAACCTCTCCTTCTGTTGAGGGCTCAATATCAGAATATCGAGAGTCACAGATGATGTCATCCACTTTCTTCATGGGGCCAGTCGAAATGCCTGGGAATGAGCTCTCACAGTCATAGGCGAAGTATCTGTACACACCCCAAGTCTTCCCAAAGTCAGAAGACCGCTCTATCAGCATAGCAGCTGGACGGAATGTCTGAAACGCAGGAGAAAAGTCTCGTTTGGTGCTTTTGATTGCTGATCTGTCCTTTTCAAAAATGTCATGCATTGTGTGCCAAAAGCCCAACTTCATGTGGTTGGTATATCAGACTTAGCTCACTTTTGAACACTACACGCTATTCTGTGGAGGGTGTTCTTGCAAGGAAACACTTCTCCCACCCTAGTAGATCAACAAGCTGCTTCTCTTTGGAAGCTGATTATAAACAGGCCTTTGTAGCTAGCATATTTTGGTATATTTAGCCACTGTTCCCATGACAGAACTGAATTTGAATGCTTGCTCTTTCACTTCTTCATTTAATCATTCAATAGATGTAATGAATGCCATCCATATGCTGCATAGTCTAATAAGGAATACATATGACCATAAAATATCATAGTGCAATATGTCAAACACCACAGTACAGTCAAGAAAACAAGCAGAATTATTCACAATAGCCAGAGTGGCAACATCCCAAGTGCCTATAAACTGGTAAAGGAAGAACAAAATGTGATAACACAATAGAATATAATTCAGCTGCAAAAGGAGGGGAACGCCATATTCACTGTAACACAGATGGACCTTGAAGGCACTGTGCTAAGTGAAATAAGCTATGCAAAATCTCAAATATTATGATTCCATTTATGTGAAATACCTAGGATAATAAATGGAGGCAGAAACAAGGTCACAGGAAAGAGGAGTAGGACAATGAGGGATTAGTGCTCAGTGACTAGTTAGAGGTCCTATCTGGGTGACGACAAAGTCCTGGAAATTGACAACAGTATGACATCTTGAATATGTCTAACATCATTGAGTTATACACGTAAAAATGGGGAAATCTGTTATGCATACTTTACCACAAAAGGAAACATTTTTAAATAACAGAAAAATTAGAGACCATTTCACAGAAAAGATAATGTCAAATTGGGATCTCAAGGGTTGGATCTCTTCAATAAATGAAGATTATACTTAGAAAAACAACTCTGATAGCATTGTCATTAAACATGGAAGAGGACAAGAAGCAGAGAAACCAAAGAAAGGTGAAGGCTGTTAACTCCACAGTTATAACATGGACAGAGAGATATAAAGTCAACTATTCTCTATAACTAATGACAGTATAATGTATTGAATTACATTTGGTCAATTAGACTGTAGTGAAAAAGAAGACAGGAAAGAAACACAAGGCCCTAAGGCATGGGTGGCTGCGTTGAAAATTATATGAACGCTCCTTTGGGGCCACATACATGGGTATGGTGCTCAGTTTTACAAACAGAATTTGGAAGTTACTGCACTCACTTAATACTTGAATCTCTCCAACAAAGCGAATGGATGGTAAGGGAAAACAGGTCAGTACTCTAGAAACGTGCCTAAAAGGCCGAGCACAGGAGCTCTGTGTGCTCATGGGGGAAAAGCAGGTACCAGAGGAATAGGGAAAAAAACAAATACTCAGAACAGGTTGAAGATTTCAGGAGGGTGTGAGGAAAAAGTTCAAGTGGAAATAGGAGAGAAAGCAGACAGAACTCTAAAATAGGCACAGGCAGATGCCTCACACTCATGAGCATGCTGTGTGCACAGGCAGATGCCTACACCCATGAGCATGCTGTGTGCACAGGTAGATGCCTACACACATGAGCATGCTGTGTGTACAGGCAGATGCCTACACTCATGAGCATGTGGTGTTCACAGGCAGATGCCTCACAGACAGATGCCTACACCCATGAGCATGCGGTGTGCACAGGTAGATGCCTACACTCATGAGATGCTGTGTGTACAGGCAGATGCCTACACTCATGAGCATGCTGTGTGCACAGGCAGATGCCTACACCCATGAGCATGCTGTGTGCATTTTACGAAGGGGAAGTCAGATTACCATGGGGGAAAAAAATCAAAGGAAAAATTAGTCAACCTAGGAAACAAAACTTAAATAAAGATGAATTTCTGAATTAAAATCATCACTTGGGAAAAGAAGCAAAGTAAAAGAAGTAAAATAAGATCATCATTTGACCAAATCTTTTGCAGAGTGCCCATCTTGGAAATTAACAAAAATTCATTAACCTACCTTCTACCTTCCTTAATAATCTAATCTGATTAACAGATAAAGTTACTTTTCTATGTATCCAGGCATAGAAGAAAACAATGCTTTATCAAACTGAAGAGAATTGTAGACTAATAATTTTTGAAAAGGGAATAAGAAGCACCTTTGATTATCTGAACCTGGTATGACACAGGTACAGCCAATCCCATGAGATCAGGCTGGGACGACGAGAGCAGGCTTGGAAGGGGCACACCTGGTCTGTTGTCTCAGTATCAAAAGGCAGCAGGGAAGTAACACACAGAAGCCTGTCCCAACTATGCTTCCTTCTCTCTCACTTCTGAAAACTCCTAAATCCCAAGTGACACGGCCAGTCATCCAATTTCCTGTGGAGTTATGAAGCTGCGGGAACCGGAACAGCTCACTTCAACTAAAGGATGGAAACCTTCCCCCCACTCTGCTTAGTCATCAAGCTTCTCAGGCCCCTTATTGCTACACAGGGGCTGCTGAACACATAATAAACAGAAAGGACTGGAAACATCTGTCTATAACAAAAACACTGGGTATACAACACACGAGTGAGTTTTTCTAGTCTAAGAAAACCCAATCCATCTAGCAACCATCCATCCCGAGCCAGCCTGTTGGAGAATAAACATAAGTTTTTCATCTCTGTCCTGCTTCCTCTTCTTTTCCATTTACAATGCTTTTAGGGACTCGCATCTTCCTAAGGACTTGTACTTCTAGGCTATTTTGGACACAGCCCTTTCCTTCCCCTGTCCTGCCTCCAATCCTTCTCAACTTCAAGGTCAACCTTTGATTCTCAAGCATCCAAGTGATGTCTCAGGAAGCAGAGGATCCTCCTCTCTACAGTTGTTCCCAAAGCAGCAAGGGTGGCAGAGTGTAGACGCAAGTAAATTTCAAAAGTGTTTAAGAAAAGGTGAGCGTCTGGAATTTAAAATGCTCTATAATCCAAAACTATTTTAAAAGACAAGGTCTGACTATGTAGCCTAGGCTAGCCTGGAACTTTCTATATAGCTCAGACAGGCCTAGAACCCACAGAGACCCAACTGTTAGAGTGCTGGGTTGGTGTCACTATGCCTGATTTCCTTGGTGAGCTTTTTGTCTGACCTCTGGGTCAGTGGTTCCCTACTTCCTATACAGTTTACATTCCTCAGCAAAGAGTCAGGCTCCTTAGACCTGCTTCTCCATTCTTACTTCCCTCGTCACCCTGAGCTTGAAGCATGTAAGTGCAAGTACTAGTGAGTAAGTCTGCCCAATGATCATACAAAGGTACACTGCTCTCAGACTCATCCACAAAGAGCAGTTTTTCTGTCTCTTCCCTCTGAAATCCTTCTCATCCCTGAAGATTTTTCCTTATGCCAGGTTGTTAGTGTAATAGTTTCCTCTAAGATAAAAACATCCATCCTGCAGGAAGCTCTATTAGCAGGAAGATAAACAACTCAAAATAGCTTCAGGATGTCCCTGAAACTGACCAGAGTCTCTAGGCCCCAATAAAAGCTAAGAGTCCCTTTTCGAGGGAAGAAGTCAAGCTGCAAAGAAAACTCTCAGACAAGACCAGCTATGAGACAAGCAGAAATCAGCTGAGCTGCCTAGAAGAGGTTTAGACCAATTGAGACACTTAGGAAGGACTCGCCACCCTGTTGAGTTGCCTGCAAGCTGTGCAGCGTGCTGCAGGTTCCCAGCTCTTGTGAGCTGCCATCCACGCTGCAGTCCTTGGTGATGCAGCTGTCCTTGAGTCATTTCTGCTCCAAAGTAACCCTCAACACATATTCTTGTAAGTAACTCCAATAAAATTCACTGGTTCACTAAGTTGGACTTGGGTGGCATCTGAACTTTGGTCTGTCATGGGTTCCCTATCTGAGCTGAGTAGAAGAGCACATTTTGTCTGCCCAGGAAAAGTTTTGTCACAACACAAGCTAACATTAATATCACTATTTACAAAAGGTGTCAAGAAAGCTTGCCCTTGTTCCCAGAGTACAGGGGCATGCCAGACAACCTTTTGATACAGGCATTTTCCTTCCCATTTTACAGTAAAGAAGTCACAGCTCTGGCCACATGTGCCAGGAAAGGCAGAACACAAATTGCCAGGTCTGCCGTGCCCCAGAGGTTCTGTTTTCTCACAGAAGCTTGGAACCTGAAGGACGAACCTCCTCCAGTGTGCTGAAGTTGGTGCCATGTACCCACGGTTCATTTGGCACTGGCTCCTCAGCCTAACCTTTAGCACTATACCTAGCCTTTAGGTATAGAACAGAATTTCATCTCTGGCCCCCTTGAATTCAACCACAGAATATGCATTCAAAGGACTCTGAATGTAAAAGAACTCAGCCATCTGTGTATGTCAGGCAGATGCTTTCTCCAAAGTAAGATAGGGCCACAGACATCAATAAAGAATATCACGAAACCGGGCGATGGTGGTGCACACCTTTAATCCCAGCACTCGGGAGGCAGAGACAGGCGGATCTCTGTGAGTTCGAGACCAGCCTGGTCTACAGAGCTAGTTCCAGGACAGGCTCCAAAGCCACAGAGAAACCCTGTTTCGAAAAACAAAAACAAAAAAAGAATATCACGAATATTTTAAAGAGTCTCATAACATGAAGATGGCACCCTCATGTGGGGCTGAGCTTGAATTTAACCACTAAGGTTGAGTGTGGTTAATGAAAGCAAAAAAATATGGCAAGGAGTCCCTGATAAGTCAGTGATAGCCCTTATCCAGCCACTTCCAGTATTAGATGTCACTATTAACATTCCTGCCCCAGTCATTGTCACTGTGGCTAATTTGAGGGACAACAAGGGAGTGAGGTACACAGACTGGGAACCATGGAGTTTGACGCCCACCTACTCACATTCTGATTCCCATGCCTGCCCTTGTTCCTTGGCTTCTCAGGCTTGAGGGTCAGACAGAAACAAAACTTCTGTGCCTCCTTGCCAATGAGGTAAATCGATCCATAGCCCCTTTATCTAACCTGAGAAGATGCCAGTAAGGTCCCCAACTTCAACAGAAAACTATTCAAAAGTGATTTTAATCTGGAGAGAGTAAGTAAATTATGAGTTTTGTGTGTACTGACATGTACTTTAAGCCAAGTGAAGTCTGTCATTTCCAGGCAGCTGCTTAAGAAACAAAGGCACTTTGTACAGAGACACTCCCTGGTCCTAGAGTCATTTTACATCTTGAAAAGAAAAATGGAGAGAAAAAAATCTGCATTTAAGAAGGTATGCATTTTTTTTTAGGGACTGAGAAACTCTTCCCACACTTTTGCAAAATCTTGGAACCTAAGAAAAAAACACTTTCTTTTGCGTTACCAAATTCAGCATTTAAAATATAAACCTGAAGGATCAGATATATACTATGCAAATGAGATTTGGGAGGGAGCCAAACACTATTTTTCTCTATGGGAGAAATAAAGAGATCTCTAATTAAAAGTTTATAGATGAATTACCTTGGGTTAGAGAAGTTATTGACATGAAAATAGAACGCGGGAAGGGCAGTTATCCATGTCCCTGTTTGAAAGCCCCTCAATTATCCCAATACATGACAACAGTAACATTTAAGTTCCCAATTATGCCAACACATAATAAACATTGTTTTTTTCTGAATGTAGAAATCACAGTGCTCTTGAGAAAGGGAGGGATTCCTTACCTTAAAAGTCATTATGAGATGAGTGAAATGGAATTCTGCTTCTAGATCCAGTTGGATAGTTACATTCTCCACACCTATAGATTTTTAAAGCAATAAAGGAGATGGTGAGACTAATGGGGAATGTCTGTGAAGAGCTGACTTTCTTCCTAAATGGCCTGTAAGCTCCTCATACAAATCCCTCTTGTGTCTTAAAGCTGGAGTTGAAGCTATTAACGGGGGCCCTCTGTACTTATTTTAGAGGTGAGGCATGAGACAGAATGATTCTTTAGTTTTCCATATATTATTCCAGAGTTCAGCTTACTGAATTTACTCACTGCCGCAAGACATCTGGCAGGAGATCTCTCAGTGCTGTCTGCTTAGTGGCCATAACCACTGCCCCAATCCTCTAAGCCAAATGGGGAAGGGGCACACGTCTAGTGCAAAGTAGGGGATCAGTTTGTAGAAGTACAGTAGGAACACAAATATTCCTTTTTTCCCCCTAAATGATGGGAACGAAAGCAGGTGAGTATCATGTGTGGTAGTACATGTCAACTCAGGAAAACGCATCCTTGATAGGAGCAACCTTTGGTTACACTTCTACATTTGGAAAACATTTTCCTTACCAAGGAGGCAGAGAACAAGCCAGGAAAATAAACCTGTCCCCCCAAAACCAAAAACTTCTTCCCTTTCAGGGGGAAAGCCTGAACAAACAAGCCTTTGCACAGTGTATGGTGCCCTGAGGGTAAGAGACCCACTAGAACACACACACACACACACACACACACACAAAGTCACTGGAATTCCAGGGATAAAAAGCACCTCCCCCAAGGCCCTAAGGACCTCTAAGATGCCCCCGGGGTTAAGAGGACTGTTCAGTTGTCCCTGTAAGAAGATGCCTTTAGGATTCATCTTCCCAAGCAAATAAGTCTTGAATGCAGGAAGATGGGAATGTGTCAGAATGAATCATGTTACAGCTGGTATATTTTCAGGAAGTCAGTAGGACCTTTTGAAATAAACACGCCTGCTGGAAAACGGCCAAGTCGACCGAGGGGGAAAAGTGGTCACTGGAACGGATGTGAGTTAGTTGGAATGTTAAAGAAAAACACCATAATCATAGCCATGAGCCTTATCTAATTTACTAAAAAGAACTATCGTACAAAACTACTCTAAGCATTTCTTTCTGAGTGAAACATTAGCTAAGCAACTATACATTTCTGCCTTTCTAAGCTTTAGAGAGAATGTAAAGCACAAAGCAAGACTAGCACCATTCCTGTAACAAAGGGACTGTCTCAGCAATGTGTGTCCCTGAAGCACATTCCATTTAGAATCCAGGCTGATAAAGCAGGATGGTTTGCTCTTCTTTCTCTTAATATGGGAAGAAAAAAAATCTGTGGAGAACATAACTATTTTACGGTGTATCTAATTTACTAGATTCAAGAACAGATCCTTATGAAGAGTGAGAAAAGTCCCGGTCATCTCCCGCCAGTCCCTGAATCTGAGCACTTAGATTCAACCTCACCCTCTGACCACTCAGCACCTGAGAACACACAGAAAGGAGATAAAGTCACAATCACAGAGAGTCTGCAATTGTGAACTATCAGACAACAGAGATGACAAGGTGCAGGGACAATCAGTGATTTCTGGGCACCAAGCCCCATCTGTCTAATCTTATCTATCCTCTGTGACAGAGCTCAGGCCTCACTGTTTGCAAAATCTTTCTGGCATCTGGCATCTGGGATCTTTTGTTCCCCTCGAAGCTATTGAAATGAATGAACTCCTGACATCATAAAGAAAAACCTCGAATTACATTTAAAACTATTTTACCATTTCTTAACTAAAATGGGGCCATCCTTGTCTCCCAGTTTCCACTCCACTGCAGGGTCACTGCAGAATGTGGGTAGTCAGGAAGAGCTCCCGGACCCTGCTCATAAGAAGGTTTATGCTGTGTACGCAGTCCTCTGGAACTCATTGGTAGAATCTTTTTTCACACTGGACTACCAACCAGTGTATTTCCTTGTAAAAACAATCCATTCTAAAGAGTAATCTATATGCTTTCTTGAGGGTTCATCTCTCTCAAGCAAGTTTGGAACCAATAGGATTCATGATCAATGAACATGCAACCTTCCCTAGAAACCAAGTCCTTCTAGAAAACACACAATTCATAGCCAATTACTGACAGCCATAAAAGAATTCCTCATAATGAGATGAATGACAGGCGCCTGCAGGCCCCTTAGAACTCCTGAGCTAGGATCTGTAGCGAAGATCTAGTTGTTTCCACATTGTTTACAACCAAGCTTAGGTTCACTTCTGCAAGGGCTTCTTCCATAATTTAAAAAAAAAATGAACTCAAATGTGCACAGCAGCACACACCTGTAATCCCAGTAACTTGAAGACGGAAGTAGGAGCCATCCTGTGCTTCATGTAAAGCAACAAGGTTGTTCAAAACACACATCTAAGATCTAGTATTACATGGTTAACTAGCCAATATAGCAACTCTTCCTGTATTCCCTAAATTTGGTTTTATAACAACATTAACAGATTGATTGGTTAAGCCAAATGACCAAAAAAGAAGGAAAAAAAAGGCTGAATTCCCATCACTGCTAGCAAAGAGGCACATTGACAAACTGTACAATCATATCACATTGCTTATTTTATGGGATGATCATTTGTTTCATGAATCTTCTGTAGCTAGAAGGTGTCCTGCGTTTGCCTTTTCTGGGGGGCTGGCAACAAAAACTGCTCTGTTCTGTGTAAGACTGAGTATGCAGTCTTCCTTTGCTCTCTCCCCACTCCCCTTAGCACACACCCACTCCCCAGAAGCCCCCTCAGGGTGAGGCCTATGAACACTCCTTTGGTCAAACACTGCTTCTGACAAGACACAAACTTCAGGAAGGAGGGTCAGATTTGACCAAGCAAGTTGAATGCTCCAAAAAGTATTCTGCCAGTAGCTCTAATCACAGGGCCAAGACTACAATCTGTCACAAATACCCATGGGAACTTGCTTCCCAGTTAACAGTCAGTCACCCTCCATGGAACTTGTTCTCACACCAATCACGTACCATTTTCAGATTGCCACCAAATCTTAAGGCGGTTCGGAGCAAATGTGGTAACCACATTTTCAATGAGATGGCTGTCAGGATTGAGGGTCTCATGATAAGGATCCCGGGAATCACATATGAAGCATTTCTTGTCCTCCTAAAAACACAGCATTTTCATGAGTCTATGAAACAATCTCATTAAAAAAATCATTAAATCCACAATACAAAAAAAAAACAAACAAACAAATGACCAACCACCTTCAAGAAAGGTGAATGTGGAAAAATTATGCAAATGTATGTCATATTTTTCACTTTTAAACTTATTGAATTATCTGAAATGCTCTGGAAAATTATCTCCTCCTTTCTTGCAAACTTAAGATCAGGAGTAAAAAAGGGGGCATTGTTTCCATAAGCTACCAATTTAATCAAACTTAAATTTCTAGGGTTAAATCTTAATCTCAGTAAATAGCTTACTCAGTAGTAAGAACAGGTATTAGAGAGTCTTTACTGACATGATGTAAACTGAAAATCAGGGGGGAAAAGAGAACAAAACCCAATTCAGTTGGCCTAATTTTCCAAAACATACATGAAGCACAGACCATATATGAGGCAAAAGTATCGAGTCCTTGGGGTCCAGACAGCCAGATTCTTAGTTTCTACTTCATCTGAGGTTGGTGTTGAGCAGGCTAACACAAAGCTGCTCAGAGTAAGGGGAGAGGTCCTGAGGAGGAAGGTCTGTGCTGGGATCCACATAAACACAGCTACCCTGGCACCAGATCTCTACTCTTCACAATACATTGTGGTGAACCAGAAACAGAACAGTTTCAAGATTCCTTTCCCATATGGAGCTTGGCTCTGTGCCTTTCGTTTCTGGAATACAGATTATTTTTACATCTAAAAATTATGTTAAGGCTGAAATATCTTCAGGTTAATGTATATATAAAACAGAATTTGGTCAAGGGTGATATAAAGTCAAGTCAGATTATATCTTTACAATTGTATTTATTTAATTAAATTCTTGTCAAAAATGATTTGAAGATTGGGGGTGGGGTGGGGAATAGGAACCCTGGAACGATCAGGGCACGGATGCAAAGGGATCAGGAACTACAGTTCTCTGCTTTCATTTTATACCCAGTCATTCCAGAAACAGAGAAGACCTTGAGATCTGTGAGAAGCACTCTACAGTGTCACAGCTAATCATACAAATCAGGGAGTCTGGCTCTACTTGCTTTTAAGTGCACTTTTCACTGTAGCCCAAACTGATTTCAGAGTGTGGTGATCCATTGACAAAGTGCCCTGACCTCTGAAGTAAACGTTAGCAAGACAGCTTAGGTGAAATTGAAATGCTATTATTAGAAAAGCTAACATTAATTGCCTTCATTAACTTGTAGTCAAGGAAACTAGTACTGAAGAACAATTACCAGAACTTTAAAAAAAAAGTTTAATTATAGCCTCTCTTCTAATCAGGAGGAAGCAGTCTAGACAGCTCTGTATAAACCTAGAAGCGTATGAGTGGAATCCACTTTGCCACATTGTGACCCCACCTCACTAAATGTGCTAAGCAATCCCAGGTCACTGTCCTGATGAACCACAGTCACTCCATAACCTTCTGAAATTGTCAGAAGTCCCATTCCATTTCCAGTCTCTGTTTTAATTTTTCCCAGGGGTTGGGGGTTGGGGGAAAGAATAAGCAAAAAGATTCTGTTTCAAGATATTTTATGATGTTCTTTCTTTTATATTAGCTCTTACATAAGTATGGCTTCTGAAATCTAAACCTGAGTCCACATTTAGAAGCATGTCCCACCCAGAAATTTCATTTTGGTCTTTCACCATCACGATGCCATGACAACCAGGGCATTTTTCAGTAAGGAAGTGTGTCTGATCCTGACTGAATCACCTCACAAGGCTTCAGTTTGGAACATCCTTATACTCAAGTGAAAGATGGAAAACCCAACACACAAAATGATCAGTACACAAAGATGATGATTGACCCATCTTCAACACACTTTCAAAAGGATTGAAAAAACAGCAGCAGCAACTACAACATCAAACACGCAGGACCCTACGGGGCACAGAGGCTAAGTTTCTCTGCAGCCCCGGCTTCCCCTACTGATTGATGGTGGTGGTGGCAGGAAATGTTTGGCAGATTCGACTTTGCAAACTGAGACTGGGAAGACTGGGTGAGCTACCAGCAAAAGCCCAGGGCTCCTCTGCTGGCTGAATTCCTATTTGAATTGACAGCAGGATGTGAAGTCTCCTGGGCATGCCTCTTTGGTCGGCCAGGAGGAGAAGATTCAGTCCACAGTCAGACCCGCCTTACCTGCAGGTGGCTGACAATACAATAGGGCTCTGGTTTGTGCAGTCCGCACGTTGAGGTCACTGTGAGCTTTTGAGCTCGGCCGATAAGAAGGTCGCCAGTGGCAGGGTAGCAGCTGCCTTCTGCACAGCCGTAACTGAACTCTGGTTCCTGAGCACACACTCGGGTACCCCACAGGGCTATAATAGGGAGAAGGAGGAAGAAAGCAAGGGACAAGCCAGAGCAAAAGAAAAACAGCAGGAGGGGCAGGGAGAGAGAGGGGGGGGGATTCAAAAGAAAGGAGAATACATAGGAAAACACAGAAGAGAAATAAGCGCAGGAGAGACCAGGAAAGTCGGGACAAGTAGAGAAGGATGAGAAAAGAAAACCAGACACGTCATTAGGTTTGACCAGCAGTCAGCTGAGTGCATCACCTAGGAAATCCACCCGACTCTTTTGTCTACTCCGATCTGCCCCAGCCAAGCAGCCCCTCCGCTAAAGGTGGACCTTGTGAACCGGCCACTTCGACGTACGTGGGCCAGGGCGCCGTGAGGCTGACCCCGCCAAGCGTTGCACCCCCGCTTGTGAGAACTCGAGTGCACATGGCAGTGCCCACACCCTCGGTGCCAGTGTGGGAGATCTGTGGGCGTAGGGACACAAGAACAAGTACTCATGCACGCGCCAGGGTCACCGGCGATCGCGCCCGGCTGAGGCACAGCGTTTGCCATAGAAGCCGATTCCCTGAGCTTAGAGGCGGTTGGTGTCTCTCTAGTTCGGTAGTGGCTTCAACGTTTCGCCATTCCAACAAGGCACCCGGCCCAGCTCTTCATGGTGCCACCCCGAGACAAACAGCGATAGTTAATTGAAGCCACATGGCCCCCGAACTGTTTCCAAGACGAAGCCTGTTCTGGGTTCTGACACTTTTGTGCGTAATGGGTTTCTCGAGGATCCTCAGCCAAGCCAAGGAGCCAGCCTTCGGCGGTGGGGAAACAGCACGAACTGGTAGAGCGTGCAAAGCCCCGGAGTGATTGCCTCGGAAGTCCGCAGGACCGCGGTTTCTGTGAGCAGAACCCGGAGATGCGGGTCCGCGGACCTCCGCGTGCGCGTCCTCGACCACCACCACGGCGAGAGTGGCGATTGATCCCAGGGGCGTCATTTCCAACCAGTCCCTCTCTCCCGATCCCCTTCAAAGCAGGAGCAAACCGGTTTAAAGGTTTCTTCCCCAAAGCCCGAGCACATCGGCCCTCCCCGCCCCCACAATCCCTTCTCCTGTGTTACCTAGAACACCGAAGGCGAACACCTGGAGCAGCCCCATGTCCAGTCCCTTCAGCCGAGGGGACACAGCCGGGGAGGGAGGGCGCGGTAGGGAAGCTGCCTGCCTTTTTTTCGTGTCTTCCTTTCTGGAGAGGTAGAGGGGGGGAAAGGCAAATGTTGAGAGAGAGGAGAGGGGTTCGTCCATTTTCTGCAGCTCCCACGGAAGCGGGGTGCTGGGCCCAGGAAGGGGTCAAGTTGTTCAGCTACTTTGTTCTCCTCAACCAGCGGGGCGAGTGCTCTAGCGGCTCCTGGCCGCCCACCGGCCCAAAGAAGGGAATTACAAAGTTTCGTCTTGGGAGGAACCGAGGGAGGCGCCTCTGCTCATGCGCACACAGAGAGCGGGGGTGGGTTGGGGGGGGCGGAGGGGCGGGAGGCAGCAAGTAGGGGGGTAAAGGGGTGGGGGCTGAGGTCCGGGTCCCACCTCCCTAGGCGCCTCTTTTGTTTTAAGGCAGCGTCTGCGGTCGCAGTAGGGCTTCGGTGCTTCCAGTTCCCAGCGTGGGCTGGCGGGTCCACTCCTGGGCGCGCTTCCCCAGCAGTGCGCGTTCGGGAGGGATGCGTTGGGGCTGGTTCTAGAAGTAGGTGTGCAGAGCGGTAAGCAAAGGGGGCCGGTGGGACCTACCGCGGACTCCTACATTTACATTTGTAAGAAGTGAGTCACTAAGTGAGCCCAAGGCTAAGAACTCTCGCACCTAACGCTGGGAGGACTGTGAGTTGGGTTAAGCCTTTAGAAAGAGGGTCTGCCTGCCTGGTTTTTAGGAACTTAAACTCCCATGAGCATCGTCACCCAATATCTCAGGATGAAACAGCTAGAGCTTTGCGTGGGTGCTACATGTGTGGTGACTTCATATTTCATAGGAAGGACATCATTAGCTGCTCGGTTTTTTTTTTTTTTTTTTTTTTTTTTTTTTTTGCGTACGAATTTATTCAGGACATACCTACAATCTTTGTTACCCAAGGAGTCCTGGCTCTGAATTATCTGTCTGTTCAAATATACACAAGGTTAATAGCCCGCATCTTACCTGAACCCAGGTAAGTTCTTGATTTCCTTTTCCCACTTCAGGGTAGAAAGGTTGATATAGTCAGGAAACTGGAGGTTTTTGATGAGACGCCCTTCTCCCATACTACAAAACAGAATCCTGCTAGTAACTTCACCTTTTGGAAAAGGCGAGTTGCCAGGAGGGCTCTCGGGAAACGTCTCGTAGCACTGTACGGTTAAGTGGAGGGTAAACAGAAGGTTCGCATTACTGAGGATTTGAAAGGAAAAAGATTGGGAAAGAGATTTTTCCAAATTTTCCTAAGATCCCAATTCAGTTGCCTTAAAATTGTCTTTAGTCCTGCCCTGGATAAATGTTCCTGGAATAAGGGGAGCATAAGTCAGTTGTTAGGCCAGGCAGACTTGATTGTTTTCCAGCCATCTCAAGAAGGGATTAAGTGGCTGACTGGTCAGTTTTTAGCTTAGCTGCAATTAGATTGGGCCTGGGGAAGTTTATAATTATTAGATCATAGAATAAGCCGTTTTTCAAGTTTAGAAATGTGCATTAATTATTCACCAAAATAGCACTTACCCAACTGCAGTTTCTCCAACCTCTCCAATGCTTGAAATCTTCTAGGGCTGGCTGCACACAGCCTGCAGGGCACCGAGAGTGTACCGTACTATTGAAAGGAGATCTATAGACATTAACAGAAAAGTAGTGCAAACCTCTTTTCTCCTTGATCAATTTACAGGGCTCTGGACCAAAGGTTTATATTAGCTTTTCATGTACCCCAGTTACAACTGCCATCCCATTCCGCTCGTCTTTCCTGCAGTAGCAGACAAGTCCTCCTGGTCACCTGCCCCTGGTTAGTGTGCAAAGCATTTGCAAAGGATTAGTCCTGCCTTCAGCACTCTTCAAAAGACTGCTCTCCTGACCACCTCGCTTGCCTGTGGTGCATGTACAGCATGGGGGACAGCTGTTGAGGTCTGGTTTCTTTCTCAGTTGTTCTCCATATTTATTGAGACAGTCTCTCGTTAAGTCTGAAGCTCACTGATCCTAACTCTAGGATACAATCTGAATGTTTCTTACTGGATTTGACACTTTTCCATTTCTCTTGGCCATCTCTGACCCCTTAACCATCAATGCTCCTAAAGGTTTATCTTCATCATTTCTTTCCTCCACACACGTTCATCCATATCCAGGGACTCCACCTCATCCCCCTCTTCCCGAATTTACATCTGTCCCCAGTATCTGGTTCAGAATTTGCACCTAGTTTCTAACGGGTCACAAAGTTGTTCCTTTACTGGAAAATAGAAATATAAGTGCAAAACTGAGCTCATCTCTCCACCCACCCTTCGAGAACAAGATAAGTTATTTCTCATTTGTATCATCTGTGCTATGTGGTTCACCTCTTACCTCTAGACAGAAGCCCAGGCATGACCAGCAGGGCACCAACTTGTAATTCCTTTATCACTAATAATGGCAGTGACAGCAGAGCACAGGGCTCTCCTGGATGTAACTGTATAAATCACGTGTTAACGAAGCTAGCCCAGCTTTAAGTCATGGATACATCTCCTTCACTCACCCTCTCCTTTGGCCCAATTGTGAGGTCATGCTATGATTTTCTAGCTGTTAGCTGCCATGTCCCCCTTGGTGCTGTTCCTATTTCCAGATCCTCTCCAGTCAGCTCCTCCCAGCACTCACAGGAGTCTTCAGAGGTACAGCCTTGCTCATATTCTCTTCTTCAAAAGCTATAGAGCATATCTTGATGGCTCCATTCAGGGGACCTCTGTAGTGACTTTGCTGCATTTCCACAGAGCTTTTTACACACCCGTTCCCTCTTCCAGCACTATGTCTGATGCAGCAAATGCGATACATTGCTGTAACTATGTGCTTATGAGCTTATCTCTCCCGGGAGACAATGAGGCAAGGACAAGTAAAACAGCCCCCGACACACACACTGTCTAGCATACCACCAGGCCCATCACAGATGCTCACTATACGGGTTTTTTTTTTTTTTTTTATAAAAATGAAGAATAGTCTGTTTTTAAAACCTCCTTAATTTGTATGTCTACCTTCTAGTTTCCTACTATGAATTTGTTTCTAGGCAGAAAATATCACTTCCCACTTGAATTTGTGTTACGAATATTTCCAAATTTTACGCATGAACAAATTCTTGCAGCTCATTATATTTTATACAACTTCCTTGATTTCAGGAGGAGTGGACTTGTTAGTATGCCTGCTCAGGACTTTATTCTAGATGGCAACACATTCACTCACACTCACCTGCCCCCATCCCTGGAGAGCTCTCTGATTTGGAATGGCAGGCGGGATTGCAAATTATTGGCTATTTGTCTCCAAGAATATGGGACAGTTATCTCCTGGAGGCATTTATTATTTCCACTTGAAAAACTTCCGCCACTATTTAAATGCCAAGTATGTGTTTCATCTTACATTCTGATTAACAGTGAGGCATCAAGGACTTTGCATTCAAGACTTTGATCTTTAGATCAGAAAACCTAACTATTTACATAAGCTTGTTCTCCAGAAAAAAAATTAGATTGTTTTTTACTGCTTTTAAAATTAGATTGGACTGTATTTCTAGAGATTCAAAAATGGTGTCTCTTTCACACACACAAAAGTTCTTAGGTCTTTTGTGTCTGCTTTGAGAAAAAATATGAACAATCACACTTCTTTGGTTAAGGAGAAAAATAACTGACACCGCCTGACTTAGTTAATTTCAGGAATACAACATTTCATATACAAACCAATTCTTGCATATTGTAGTTCTTACAAGTTTCTTGGTTTCTAAACATGTTACAGGTTTGGGAGGCAACAGTCAGATGTCACAGATCCCTTTGTGCATACCCCTTCTTTGTGTATACCCCTTGAGGTGTTTTGAATGAGAATGTCTTCCATAGACTTAAGTATTTGGATATTTGGTCCCCAGTTGATAGCAGAGTTTGGGGAGGTTTAGGAAGTATGGCCTTGCTGGAGGAAATATGTCACTAGAGATTTCATAGCCCATTTCCAGTTCCCTCTCTCTGCTTTCTGTTTGGTTATGAAGGTGAGATCTCTCAGCTTCCTGCTTCTAACGCGTTGTCTATATTTGTTACATACTCTCGCATCATGACAGACTCTTATTCCTCTGGAATCCTAAGCCAAAATAAACCCTTTCTTCTGTAGGTTGCCTTGGTAATGGTGTTTTATCACAGCAACAGAACAGTGACTACTCTGTCCCCATTATACCATGCAGATCATTACTCCACTGTTTTTACAAAATGGCCTTGTCTCTAGGAACTCTTTGAAGGCAGAGTCTCTATTTTGTTCAACGTTGTATTCCCATCAAGGAAGGGTTTCTAGAATATTATAGATATTGAATATCATTTGTCGGATGAATAAATAAATTGAATAGCCTTTCTTTCACTGTTTAGAGATCACACAGGGACATTACTGTCATCCTCCAACATACAGAAAGTGTAAACAGGAGTCATTGGCACGCAGCGCCTCAAACTTTATAACAGAAGTTGTCATGTGTGCTTGTGTTTTTTTTTTTTTTTTTAATTTTTTTATTTTTTTTGGTTTTTGGAGACAGGGTTTCTCTGAGGTTTTGGAGCCTGTCCTGGAACTAGCTCTTGTAGACCATGCTGGTCTCGAACTCACAGAGATCTGCCTGCCTCTGCCTCCCGAGTGCTGGGATTAAAGGCGTTCGCCACCACCGCCTGGCCTGCTTGTGTTTTTTTAAATAAAGTCTCTCTTCCTCTGGTAACTTCTCTTAGATTGCCTTGAGAAATTAGTCCTCTTCATTTTGGCCCAAATGTTACAATAGTGTTTAGTCATTATCCTTTCCATTCTTCCAGGGATTGGTTCAGGGATGGTTGTGAAACTCACGTTTTCCAGGTACAGTAACTCTGAGATTTTGTTTGTGTGAACTCCTAGGAAGAAGTTCTCTTAGTTCCCATAACTTAGAGTTTTAGAGCTGTCAGCCTGCAATGATGAAAACTCCTTGAGCTTAGTGAACAATGAAGACAGCAGAAGGTATATCTTCTTTCCTAAGAAAAGTATTTATTTATCTTTTATGTGCATTGGTGTTTGGCCTGCATGTATATCTGTGTGAGGGTATTGGATCCTCTGGAACTAGGGTTACAGACAGATGTGAGCTGCCATGTGGGTGTTGTGAATTGAACCTGGGTCCTCTGGAAGAGTAGTCAATTCTCTTAACTGCTAAGCCACTTCCCCAAACACCAGAAGGTGTATCTTAAGGACTACCTTGAGGTGTCTTGATGAGGTTGTACCTGAAGTCAGATTCTTCCTTCAGCTGGTTAGTATTTTTGGATGTGTAGCATGAGTGAGGAATAAATTCTTTTACTGCAGCAAAGCACAGTTTATACTGTCTAAAGCTGTCAAGCCTTTATTAACATTTCCTTACAAATGGCTATCCATCCACAGAGCATTACAAAAGAGGTTTCTCAATTGAGAGCACCCAAGTTTGTAATAGAATGCTTTAAGGCAGTCATTGAAGTGGGCATTTAGATATTATCAAAGCTTTTTAGGCTTTCACAAGTCTGCACATCCCATTGCATTTCACTTCCCATGAAGATGACAAGATCCAGTTGGGAGTAACTTTATTTTTTTCTTTTCTTTTCAGATTGATTGCTTGGTGCATCTGTGTGAGTGAATGTGTGTTGGGGGAAGATCTTTCTGTACCCTGAGAGTATGTATTTCTCTTATTGGTTAATAATAAAAGCTGTTTGACCAAAAGGTAGACAGGATAAAGTTAGGCAGAATGACCTAACTGAGAACTCAGACGAGGAGGGGCAGAGTCAATAGAGACTGGGTCCTCTGGAAGAGTTCACTGTTTACTGTTTGTTTATGGAGTTGGGCACCTGGTTGCTCAGTTGGTTCTTTAAAAACAAGTCATAGAGACTGATGCTTGAAGTGGGACTAGATAGCTGTAGGAAGCTTTTTAAAGAAAAATTTAAAAAGTAGATTCATAAGGATTAACATAAATAGAGCCAGCTAAACACTTAAGATATGACTATAGCCATCAACCCCAGCTTCATGTTCTCTGAATTCTATCTTTGCTTTTATTCATAAGTGACTCACCATGTTTACTGAAAAGCACCCTTAGAAGATTGAACGAGCAGCTGAGTATTAGCTCTGTGGTGAATGCTTAGCTTTTACAGAGGAAAGCAACTTAAAATGAAGTTTAGTGGCTTCTCTTTTAAAACAACCCACCTAAATTTTTATTTTTTAAGGTAGATTTCAAAAGTTTAATTTGGGTTGATGAGACCAGCCTTTCCCAGCTCTGTAAGATGCTAAAACCCATAAAAGCCAGAGGATAAAGTGCCAACTGTCCTTATTCCCATACCTACAGTTTTAATTTTTTACTTTTTTTTTTTTTTTTTTTGGAATCCAGACTCTCATTATTTGAAAGGTCAAAGCCAGGTTTTCCATGAGCACCTGAATTCTCCTATCACTCCCCCACAGCTCCAAGTGCACAGGGTGAGTCTTAAGGAATGCAAACAGACTTTAAAAAGAAAAACAAAAGCCATTGGTTTAAACTAGTTGGGTTCAGGGCATGCCTTTGTACCAGAGACTAAAAGTGACAGGTTTGTAGATTAGACTGCCACAGAGTTCTGGGTTGTTAATTATTACCTGGGGCCATTCAGGAGCTGGGTTTCATTAACAAGCTGAACACTCTGCTAACTATTTGTGGCTTATAGCAGAACAGATTCTAATTCCCAGTCCAGTACTTGTTCCCTGGAAAAACAAGATCTTTGCCCTGAGTGTGTTAGTAGAAGCTGTGTCCTTTTCTCAGGCATCGACAATCCTGTCCCACCTCCACCATAATGCCTTTGGCCTTCCAGGTGAGTTAAGACTCTAACCACAGTTCACTTGAAAGAAAGGGCTCTTGCTCTGGAAAGAGCATTTATTTCATCACAGATGCCCTGCTGGTTCCTGCTCAGACTGCTAATCAGATCGAGGTGGGAGGCCAGTCTACCCTGAGCCCAGTGGTCCATTTTTATCACACTAAAAAACAGTCATGCCTATGTCTCACTCCAGAATTAGGTGCTGTATAAATATTGGCCTTCTTCTAACCCAGGATGATCGAGGGAATGCTGGTTCTTTTCACCTTAGTTAAGAAAATGCCTCCACTCCAGTGAGGGTCTAAGACTCCATGATTCTAACTAGTCCTGTTTAGAGATCATGAAGTAGGATGTCTAATAAGTGTGATGCCCAATAGTAGGTTTCTCTGCTGACTCAGTAAGCCAGATCAAGCCAAATTAAAAAGTAAGAGGCCAGGTATATTCTGAGCAAAGCAACTCCCAGGTGACTCCTCCAGCCCCCAGAGACGGAGCCTGGGAAAGGGGTAGAAAAAAAATCACATGGCCGATTTAAAGGAGGGAGCTTAAATACCATGTAGGCACAGGGTGATGATGTATCTGCCACAAGCTGGGTTTGTGCCCAATTATAATACTTTAGGCAGGGATTGGGCAGCTGGCAGCTTTAGGGAAGGAGCTGCCCCCTCTCAATCACCAAGAATGCAGAACTAGGCTTTCTGGCTGTTTTTCTGAGAGGGTGGGGTGTGAAGAAAGAGAAATGGGGCTGAGCTGGAGAGTTCAGGTAAACAATGCCTATAATCCAGTCATCTACAAAGAGGCACTTCACACTAGTGGTGATGTTACTTCTATTTGGCTGACCTTTAGCTTTGGATGCTCTGCCTACCTGGTTAGTTACCGTAAGTCCACCAGTGGCACAGCTATCATTCCTCAGTAGTCATTTCTTCAGCGCCCTTTATATGCTAAACATCACATACAGTGACAAATGGTCTACTTATAAGGAAGATCAGATTGACTGAAGAAATTGCTCAGTGGTTAAGAAAGACCAGACCTACATTGGTGTATATATTATTGCCAAAATAAACAACAGCTCAATTTAAGATGAGGAGAAAGCCATTTTTCCAATGGTGCAGTTAAAATGTAGGATTTTGTGCACATTAGGCAAAGACACTACTAGTAAATGACATGTCCCTTCTATTTCTGAAAATGAAATATATATTTATATTAAAACACGATAATAAAAGAGAAAAATGATTATGCTTCGCCTGTTTTTAAATTTTTCTAATTTTTTATTTTTCTCTCATACATTACATCGTGATCACAATTTCCCCACCAGATTCTTCCTCCCCCATCCATCCCCTCTCCCTGAGATATACCCTCTCTCCTCTCAGAAAAGAGCAGGCCTTCCAGGAATATCAACCAAACATGACATAATATGCTACAATAACACCAGACACAAACCATTACATGAGGATTGGACAAGGTGACCCAGTAGGAAGAAAAGGATCCCACAAGTAGACAAAAGAGTTAGAGACACACCTGCTCCAAATTTTAGAAATCCCACAAGAACACCAAGCTACTTAGCCATAATATATATATGCTGAGGACCTAAGTCAGACCCATCCAGGCTCTCTGATCTCTGAGAGCCTCCTAGAGTTCCTATCAGTTGATTCTGTGGACTATGGTCTCATGGTGTCCTTGGCCCATCTGTTTCTCCTAGCCTTCCTCTCCTTCCTCTGTAGGATTCCCCAAGCTCTGCCCAACGTTTTTGGCTATGGGATTCTGCATCTGTTCCCATCACTTGCTAGATGAAGACTCTCTATAACTGGAAGTTTTTCTATCCTGCCCATCCCCACAGCTGTTTTTAAATAACCACTCAGCTCTGTGAGTTTGAGACCAGCCTGGTCTACAAGAGCTAGTTCCAGGACAGGCTCCAAAACCACAGAGGAACCCTGTCTCGGAAAAAAAAAAAAAACAACAACAACAACAACAACAAAAAAAAAACACTCAGAGTCTTAATATTACTTATAAATATTTGGTTGATGGCTCAGGGTTATTACTAGCTAACTCTTACATTAAAATTAACCCCTTTCTATTAATCTGTGTATTGCCATGGGCCATTTTTATGATTTTTAAAGAATGCTTACAAGTCCCAGGCAGCAGTAGGCAGGCAGCAGGCTCTGGGAGCTGCAAGATCCCCGGTGGTTTACGAGTGGTGGCTCATCCCGGGCGGGCTGGTCCTGCCATGCGGCCGGGAGAGCCACCCAAGGGGGCCGGTGTGAACAGGCGGCGGGTAAAAGGCACACAGACACAGTAAATAGGCATAAAACTGAACATTTATTACTTAAAGGAGAGAGAGAGAGAGAGAGGAGAGAGAGACAGAGAGGCACACGTGCACACGCCAAGCGGGGACAGTAAGAGAGAGAATCCAAGATGGCGAGGCAGGGGTGGGGTGGGGGGGTCGCCGGGGGAGTGGGCATGGCTTTCCCCTTAAAGGGCCAAAAGAATAACAGCCATGATGTTATCTCATTTTCTACATGACTTGCTTCCTAGGTGGCTGGCTGCTATCTTTCAGACTGCCCTTCTTCTCCTGTATCTTTGCTTGGATTTCCTGCCTGACTCTATCCTGCCTTGTCATAGGCCAAAAAAACTTTATTATCAACCAATGAGAGCATCACATATTAACAGTGTACGGAAAGACATCCCACAGCTAGACTCTGATCTTTTCTATGATGATTTACTAGTTTCGGGTCCCAGAACACCCCAAGGACAGGAAAAACTGTAGGCTGAAGATTCTGTGGCTGGGTTGGTGTTCCAGTCCCTTCCCTTGAGACCTTGACTGTTCACAGAAGATGGCCTTTTCAGACTCTGTCCATTATTACTTGGAATCTTTGCTAGGATTACGAGTTTCCATTGGAGTAGGTTTCCACCTTGCCCCTGAATTGCCCCCTAATTCCAGTCATTTCTCCCTATATTTTCTCCTACTTATTAGATCCCTCCTTTTTCCAACCCCATCCTCCCCCAGTTCACCTGCAATATCTATTCTATTTCCCCTTCCTAGGGAGATCCTTGAGTTCCTCCTTAAACACTCCTTGTTACTTAGCCTCCCCAGGTCTGTGGACCATAGCATGACTATCTTTAACTAATATCCATTTATAAGTGAGTACATACCATGTTTGTCTTTTCTAAGTCTGGATTACCGCACTCAGAATGATTTTTTTCTAGTTCCATCCATTTGCCTGGAAAATTTCATGTTGTAATTGTTTTTTAACAGCTGAGAAATATTCCATTGTGTAAATGTACATTTTATTTATCCATTGTTCAGCTGAGGACATCTAGATTATTTCTGATTTCTGACTTTTAAGAAAAATTTTAAAAATTTTATATGCATTTTTGTTTTTGCCTGTGTGTATATCTATATGTAACTCTACAGGAGTTACATATAGTTGTTAGATACTATGTGGGTACTGGGAATTGAACCCAGTTCCTCTGAAAGAACAATCAGTGCTCTTAGCTGCTAAGTCATCTCTCCAGCTCCCCGGTTTCTGACTAGTATGAATAAAGCAGCTTTGAACATAGTTGAGCAAGTGTCCTTGTGATAGGGTGGAGAAACCTTTGAGTATATGCTCAGGAGTTGTATAACTGGGTCTTGAGTTAGACTGCTTCACTTTATTGATTTCCAAAGTGGCTGTACAAGTTTGCATTCCTACCAGCAGTAGAGGAGTGTTCCACATCCTTGCCAGCATGAGCTATTGCTTGTGTTTTTGATCTTAGCCATTCTGACAGGTGTAAGATGGAATCTCAGAGTTGTTTTATTTGCATTTCCCTGATAGATAAGGATGTTGAACATTTAAGTGTTTCTCAACTAGTTGAGATTCTTTTGTTGAGAATTCTCTGTTTAGATATGTATCCCATTTTTAAACTGGATTATTTGGTATTTTGATGTCTAATTTGTTGAGTTCTTCATATATTTTGGAAATCATCCCTCTGCCAGATGTGGGGGTGGTGAACATATTTTCCCATTTTGTAGGATTCTGTTTGTCTTATTTACCATGTCCTTTGCCTTACAGAAACTTCTCAGTTTTAGGTCCCATTTATTAATTCTGATTTTATGTTGAGGTCTTTAATACTCTTGGACTTGAGTTTTCTGTAGGGTGATAGATATGGATCCATTTGCATTCTTCTACATGTTGGCATCCAGTTAGACCAGCACCATTTGTTGAAGATGCTTTTAGCTTTTTTCCATTGTATATTTCTGGCTTCTCTACCAAAAATCAGATATCCATAGGTGTGTGAATTTATGTCTGGGTCTTCAATTCAATTCCATTAATCAACGTGTCTGTTTTTATGCCAGTACCATGTGATTTTAATTACTACAGCTCTATAGCATAGCTTGAAATCGGGGATGGTGAAACCTCCACTCCAGACATTCTTTTACCATATAGGATTGTTTTAGCTATTCTGGGTTTTTTGTTTTTCTATATGAAGTTGAGTATTGTTCTTTCAAGTTCTGTAGAGAATTGTGTTGGAATTTTGGTGGGGATTACATTAGTATACATAAGCATACGTAATGAATGTGTAGATTGCTTTTGGTAGGATGACCATTTTTGCTATGTTAATCCTACCAATCTATGAGGGTGGGATGTATTTCTAATTCCTGATACTTCTTCAATTTCTTTCTTCAAAGATTTGAAGTTTGTATCACAGATCTTTCACTTGCTTGGTGTCTTAGGGTTTTTACTGCTGTGAAAAGACACCATGACTATGCAACTCTTATAAAGGAAAAACATTTAATTGGGGGTGGCTTGCATTTTTAGAGGTATAGTTTCTTATCATGGTACACCATGGTGGCATGCAGGTGCTGTAGAAAGAGCCGAGAGTCCTATATCTTGACCTACAGGCAACAGAAAGTGGTTTGAGTATCTCACTTAGTGTAACTTGAGCATAGGAGACCTCAGAGTCTGTCCCACAGTGACTCATTTCCTCCAACAAGGCCATACCTGCTTCAACAAGGCCACACATCCAATTAGTGCCTCTCCCTATGAACTTATAAGGGGAAATTACACTTAAGGTACCATACTTGGTTAGAGTTACCTCAACATATTTTATATTATTTGTGGCTATTATGAAGGGTGTTGGTTTCTTGGTTCCTTTCTCAGCTCATTTGTCATTTGTATATAGAACTACTGATTCTTTTTTAGTTAATCTTGTATCTAGTCACTTTGCTGAAGATGTTTATCAGGTGTAAAGAGTTCTCTGGTAGAATTTTTGAGTTCACTTATGTATACTATCATATCATCTGCAAAAAGCGATACTTAGACTTCTTTTCAATTTGTATCTTCTTGGTTTCCGTCAGTTGTCTTATTGCTTTAGCTAGAATCTGAAGTACTATATTGAATAAATATGGAAAGTGTGGACAGCCTTATCTCGTTCATGATTTAGTAGAATTGCGTTGAGTTTCTCTCTATTTAAATTGATGTTAGCTCTTGCCTTGATGTATATTGCCTTTATTATGTTAGATATGTCCTTTGTATCCCTGATACCCAAGACTTTTATCATAAAGGGGTATTGTCAAAGGATTTTCCAGCATCTACTGAGATGACATGTTTTTTTTCTTTCAGATTGTTTATATGGTGGATTACATTGACAGATTTTCATATGTTAAACAATCCCCAAATCTCTGGGATGAAGCCTATATGATCATGGTGACTGATCTTTTTAATGCATTCTTGGATTTGGTTTTTGAGTATTTTATTGAGTATTTTTGCTTAAATGTTCATGTGGTAAATTGGTCTGTAATCTTTCTTTGTTGAATACTTGTATGATTTGGGTATCAGGGTGACTGTGGCCTCATAAAATGAATTTGACAATGTTTATTCTGTTTCTATCATGTAAAACAATTTGAAGAGTATTGGTATTAGCTCTTTGAAATTCTGGTAGAACTCTGTGCTGAAACTATCTGGCCCTGGGCTTTTATTAGTTGGGAGAGTTTTTATACCTATTTCTATTTCCTCAGGGGCTATTTAAATTATTTCTCTCTCTCTCTCTCTCTCTCTCTCTCTCTCTCTCTCTCTCTGTGTGTGTGTGTGTGTCTCTTTCTCTCTCTCTTTGTATACATTACGTACATGATTTAATGTGAGTGTGTACAGGGGCCTGAGGTAGATGTCAGTATCTTTCTCAGTCATTTTGAGACTAGGTCTCTCATGAACCTGGAGCTTACNCTTTGGAGCCTGTCCTGGAACTCGCTCAGTAGACCAGGCTGGACTTGAATTCATAGAGATTCACCTGTCTCTGCCTCCCAAGTGCTGGGATTAAAGGCGTGTGCCACCACTGCTCGGTTATTTAAATTCTTGATCTGATCCTGATTTAACTTTGGTAAGTGGTTCCTATGGGAAAAAATTTCCATTTCTTTTAGATTTTCTAATTTTGTGGACTATAGGTTTTTGAAGTATGACCTAAAGATTTTTTAGATTTCCATGGTGTCTGTTGTTATGTCCCTCTTTAGTTTTGGATTTAGTTAATTTGGATATTTTCAGTCTTTTAGTTAGTTTGGATAAGGGTTTGTCTATCTTGTTGATTTTCTCAAAGAACCAACTTTTTGTTTCATTGATTCTTTGTTTTTTTTCTCTTTGTTTATTGATTTCAGCCCTCAGATTGATTATTGCCTGCTGTCTACTGCTCTTGAGTGTGTGTTGGGTAATATTATTTTCTTACTAAGTTTTACTATGTTCAAGTTAACAGTTTTCATTTTTGTTTAGAAAAAAAGACAAATGTTGGGAATATTATTTTCAGGTGTATGACTTCTGTTTGCGCTGCATTTGTTTAACTCTGTGAAGCTGTGTTACTGTTCCTGTCTAAAACACCTGATAGTATAATAAAGAGTTGAACGGCCAATAGCAAGGCAGGAGTAAGGATAGGTGGGGCTGGCAGGCAGAGAGTATAAATAGAAAGAGAACAAGAGAACAAGGAGAGGAGGACATCAGGGGCCAGCACACAGCTATACAGCAAGCCACGGAGAAAGAAGTTACAAAAGTTATACAAAGGTAGAGAAAGACAAAAGCCCAGAAGCAAAGGGTAGAAAGGATAATTTAAGTTAAGAAAAGCTGGTAAGAAACAAGTCAAGCTAAGGCTGGGCATTCATAACTAAGAATAAGCCTCCGTGTGTGATTTATTTAGGAGTCCCCCTCCCCCCACAAAAAAAGAATAAAACATTGCACAACAAGAGTGTTTGCTTTTTTTGTTCTAGAGCTTTCAGGTGTGCTGTTAAGTTGCTAGTATGAGATTTCTCCGAATTCTTTGTGAAGGCACTTAAGTGCTATGAACTTCCTCTTACCACAGCTTTCGTTGTGTCCCATAAGACTGGGTATGTTGTGCATTCATTTTCATTGGATTCTAGGAAGTCTTTAATTTCTTTATTTCCTCCTTGGCCCTGTGATCATTTAATATGGAGTTGTTTAGTTTCCATGAGTTTCTGGCTTTCTGTTGTTGAAATCCAGCTTTAATTCATGGTGGTTTAATAGGATACAGCGGGTTATTTCAGTTTTCTTGTGTCTGTTGAGACTTGCCTTGTGACTGAGTTTGTGGTCGATTTTGGAAAATGTTCCATGAGGTGCTGAGAAGAAGGTATATTCTTTTGAATTTAGGTGAAATGTTCTGTAGACATGCTAGGTCCATTTAATTCATGATGTCTGTTAACGCCATTATTTTTCTGTTTGGTTTTTGTCTGGATGACCTGTCCGTTGGTGAGAGTGGGATATTGAAGTCTCCCACTATTAATGTGTGAGGTTCAATGGGTAAATGCTTCTTTTACAAATGTGGGTGCCCTTGATTTTGGGGCATCAGTGTTAAGAATTGAAATGTCATCTTTGTGGATTTTTTCCTTGATGAGTATGAAGTATTTTTACTCATCTCTTTTGATTAATTTTAGTTTGAAATTTATTTTCTTGACTGTTAGAATAGCTACTCTTGGGTTCATTTGTTTGGAATATCTTTTTCCAGCCCTCTGCTCTGACATAATGTCTGTCTTTGATGTTGAAGTATGTTTCTTGCACTAGTGATTGTTAATTCCAGTTATTTAGTTGTCATTATTGGTGGTTGTTTTTGTTTTGTTTTGTTTGTGTGTGTGTGGTTTCCCTTCTTTGGGTTTTGCTGATGTAAGATTATTTCCTGTGTTTTCTTGGGTATAGTTAATTTCTTTGGGTTGGAATTTCTTTCTAGTACCTTCTGTAGTACTGGATTTGTAGATATTGTTTAAATTTGAGTTTGTCATTAAATATCTTGTTCTCTTCATCTATAGTGATTGAAAGTTTTGCTGGGTATAGTAGTCTGGGCTGGCTTCTATGGTCTCTTAGAGTCTGCAGGATATCTGTAGAGACCCTTTTGGATTTGAGTCTTTATTGAGAAGATGGGTGTGATTCTAATAGGTCTGCATTTATATGCTACTTGGCTTTTTTTCCCTTGCCACTTATAATATTCTTTCTTTGTTCTGTGTGTTAAGTGTTATGTGGCAAAGGGATTTTCCTTTCTGGTCTGATCTATTTGGCTTCTCTAAGCTTCTTGTACCTTTATAGGCATGCCCTTCTTTAGGCTACAAAATTTTCTTCTGTTTTTTGTTAAACATATTTTCTGGGTTTCTAGGTTTGGTCTTTTCACAGTGTCCCAGATTGCTTGGATGTTTTGTGATAGAAATTTTTATATTTAATAATTTTTTGACAGATGGATCTATTTTTCTATCATATCTTCAACACCTGATATTCTCTTGTCCATTTCTTGTAGTCTGTTGAATGTTTGCATCTATAGTTCTTGTTTGCTTACCTAGATTTTCCTTTTCCAGAATTCTCTCTGTGTTTTTTTTTTATTGCTTCTACTTCCATTTTCATGTCTTGAACAGTTTCTTTTGCCTGTTTTTTTTTTCTTGGCATTCTTTAAGGGATTTTTTGATTTCCTCATTTGTTATTGTTTTGTTTTGAGACAGATTTTTGCTTAACAGCCCTCACCTCACTGTCCTAGAATTAGCTCTGTAGACCAGGCTGGCCTTGAACTCAAAGAAATCCACCTCCCACTGCTGGGATTAAAAGTGTGCACCACCATTGCCTGGCAATTTCCTCCAATTTTTTGATCATCTCTTTCTCAATTTCTTTAAGAGATTTTCTTCTTTTATTTCCTGTTTAAGGACCTCTATCATCTTCATAAAGTTCTTTTTAAAGGTTGTTTTCTTCTGTTTCAGTTGCATTGGAATATTCAGGTCTTACTGTTGTAGGGTAGCTGGACTCTGGTGGTACCAATTTTGTATTCTTTTTACACTGCCATTTAGGCATCTGGGTTTGGAATGATTATAGGTCTAGATGCTGATTTCTGAGTTTGTCTTTGTTGGATGGGCATTTTGCTCCTTAGTTTCTGGTCTGTGGCTTGGATTTCTGGAGACTGGCATTACCTCTGATCCAGTAGGAAGTCTTTGTCCAATTTGGGGGCTGAACTTCTGGCAGTTAGCTCAGCCTTTGGTATAGCAGGGGTTCTCTCCCAGAGTTGGGGATGGGATACAGTGGTGAGGAGGGGAGTGGGGATTGTGGGCACTGAGTGATTGGAATTCTGCTGGTGTGCCGCCTCTCTGTGGTTCTGGTGGCAGGTGTGGTCTCTGGTTCCACAGGGAGTCTCTGAAGTTCACCTGTTTTTCTGGTTGATTGGCCTGCACCTGTTCTTCTGACTGGTGTGGTCTGCACCCGAGCAAAGGAAAACCACCCAAGAAGAGGACAGGGATCTGGTAGTCAGGTGAACAGTGAGGTGAAGTGGGGTGGGTGGAATGGGTCTTTGGGAACCTAATGAGTGGGGTGGTTCAGAAGGCAAGCAGGTTCCTGTTCTTCTGACTCTGTATTTTTGTTTTTAAGCAAGGAGAATGTGCTTGTCTGAACTGGTAAAATCAGAGGAAAATTCTAACGAGAAAGTTTGTTTTGAAGTAAAATATTTGTTATACTTTGAAGAAAGTGCTAAGCTGCAGTTCTTTCTTTGAAATACAAATCCAAAGGCCCATGGAATTCAAATGCACCAGTCAGTCATGAGAAGCGTCCTCACGTCCACTTGCCTCAGTTTTCTTATCTGTGAAACAGTACAAAGTTTAGACTCCTTTATCAGTATTTGGGCCATTGAAATCTGATACATTCTCCCTCTATCAGCCTTCTTTCTTGCCAAGCCTGTTTTTCCTTAATCCACAGCCAGTTTAGCATTGGTGGCTGTTCACATGTAGAACCTTTTCAGTCCTACCCTGAAGTAAGGACTTGGTCACATGCTAATTGGAGAGAAACTTTCTGGACAGTTCTAGAATAGATGAACCATAAGTCCAGGCATCGTAACCTCTGGTTCTCACTGTTGTGTCTCTAGCACTAGTGCAGAGCACAGCACACTATAACTGTGCAGTAAGTTTCCGCTAACTTAACAAGAATTGTATGAATACTGTTTTTCTGTTATATTTTAAGTGCTCTGGGGACATCTTAGAATTGCCAGTATATATGCGTATCTGACAAATGTTCATCAGGTAATTGTTGAGACCATTCAGGGTGAGGAACTCAATAATTGGGACTATACCCACTGAACTTTTGGAGAAGTCATTGGCAGATGAGTCTTTCACCAGAATACATCATGTGCAATACACATGAACACCTTTAAAATGCATAGAGCATATTCACTTTTTGTAGTAGGATATACAAAAGATGAGTAGTTTGCTCTGATTTAGATGTATGGAATACTAATGTATAAACTCTGAGTTCAACATAAATTTGTACAGTGACAAAGGTACTGTAATGAAGGAAGTATAATCTCTGTGAAGGCTACTGAGAAGTAACCCAATTAGAGCTCAAGTATTGACAGTTCAATGATAAGTTAATGTCCCCAGGCATTAGCTGCTCTAACTGTACCAAGGTACGCGAGGACAATAGTGTAAACAGTTATCAACAAGATTAAACTATGTTTCTCTGGAAGACAATCTGAAATGCATATTAATTTTAAATACTCCAGACCTGATTAGGAAAATGCACCAGATTATGCATATAATATTATTTCAGTGCAGAAAAACTGGAAATAATACAAAATATCTATCCCTAAGGACTCATATAAAATAACCAAGTAATAGTATACTTAACAGTTGCCTGGAATTATGGAACCTGTTTCTTTAAGAGGAGAAACAGCTTCCAATTGTGGAAAATCCTTAATTCATAGTGGAATAAAAACAACCACTCATGGTGTCTTTAGAGTTTCTATTGCTGTGAAGAGACTCTTGAATCAGAGACTGTTAGAGACTAGACCTGACCTTCAGCTAAGGTATATTGCACAGGTGAGCAGTCTTGAGGTTATAGACTTAGTACTATAGTTAGGAATTTAGAGTGTGAACCTTGTGTGATGACCCTTCGCATAATAAAATATAACTTCTGTTATACTATCTATGCACCTTCTTGCTCCCAACACAGTCAAAATATAGAAAATTTTGTTTAGAGCAGAGACAGGTTTTTTTCCTGCTCAAGAAATGTGTTAATGTATATGCAAATCTTTCATATTGTTTGTATATTACTATTGCTCCCCAAAGTGGGTTAATAGATTTTCTGTTTTCTTAAGGAAATAGTGTTTAGGAACATCTATACATTTTTATACATTTGCTCTATAACCATGTGAACAGTAGAAGAATACAGCCAAGATGTTTCTCTAAACATAATTATTCTAAATATCTGGGGCTAGTGATGTAACTCAGTGATAGAACACTTGCTTGGCATACATTAGGCATTGGTTTCAATCCCCAACATAACAAAGCATATATACACACAAAACACCCAAACTATGTTAATTAGAATATCTAAAGAGATTGATATTCTGCCAGGGACAGCCTCTACAAAAATACTGCTCACCATAGTAGGGGCATTGGGATTTAGAAATATTAGTAAAGAATACAAAGACATGAAAATAATAAGACAGAAAAACAGAATAGTACCAGGAGGGAGTTCCAGTGAATACCAAAATCACCCGTGTTTAATTTCCAATTGTTTAAAATACCACTGACCTCCCCCTTTTTTTGGGGGGTGGAAGCCAATGTTATCTCCTTAAAGGAACCAGAACCTTAGTTGGATCCTTAGACTTTTGTTTGAGGTAAACAGTATCTACTCTCTATTCCTGAAATACAAGGTCTGGCTATTAGCCACACCTGTTGACGATAACCTTGAGAGAGCAGAACTCTCTGACCTAGATTTAGGTGGAACCTTTGCTTGAGGTAAAAACACAATAACCTTGAAGAATTAGAGGTAAATTCCAACTCTCTGACCTTTGGTCGATGTGGAAATAGGCTCACATTTTTGGGTCTCCACAATATTCTAATACTGACTTATGAGCAATGTTAGCTTCCTGTTTCCAGTGAAAGCAGCTGTATTGTTAGTCCTGACTACTCCATCTTTTCCATTCATGCTTTGCCGTCTTTAAATGAGTCACAGTGCAGCAAGGCTGACGCGAAGCTGAACCTGGACATCATAAAGATCCCCATCTGTTTATCTCTAGATACAGAATGTTTATACAGCTTCCCTAAGCTTTGAGGTTTTTCCCACGGCGTGAATCTCTGGAATTCTCAAACACTGGCTTTGTCAGATTTACAGGCTCCCATGTAATTTCTATTTCTAATTCTTTCCAGAAAGTTCACAAGAAAGGGTTATCTTTAGTTGGCTCAGTAAACTGAGGCTCAAGAGTTAGATTCTTTCACAGAGTCATAATCTGGACTCCTGTTTGGGTTTTTGAAAAGTCCTAGAGACTTGTGGTATATGATACAGAGCTACTGTCTTTTCTGTTTGCTTGCTTGTTTTTCAAAATAGGATTTCTCTATGTGGCTCTGGCTGTCCTGAAACTTGTTTTGTAGACCATGCTGGCCTCAAACTCACAGAGATTTGCCTGCCTCTGCCTCCTGAGTGCTGGGAGTAAAGGCATGCACCCCCTTGCCCACCTTGAGTCACTGTGGTGTGGAAAGTCCTTCTGTATATGTGTTGTGTTTGTTGCTTAATGAATAAAGAAGCTGCTTTTGGTCAATGGCTTAACAGAATATAGTCAGGCTGGAAAAGATATATATATATAAAGAGTAGGCAGAGTCAGAGAGACACCATGGAGCCCCAGAGGAAAAAGACATGAGCTGTCAGCCGGAACTTTGCCAGTAGGCCACGAACTTCATGGTAAAATATAAAATAATGGAAATGGATTAATTCTAGATGTAAGAGCTAGCCAATAAAGATTTAGAGCTAATAGACCAAGCAATGATTTAATTAATACAGTTTCTGTGTGATTATTTCCAGTATGGGAAGCCAGAAATAAACAAGTGGCCTCTTACAACATCACTGTTATAAACCAAGTATCTTTCTTGTAATCATGTGGTGTAAACATGTGTGTGTGTGCATAGTTTTCCTGCAAAATCAAATAGTTTATTGAATCATTATATTCTGTAACATAAAATTTGATACCTGTAATTTTGCTCTCTTCATTATTTTTAAATGGAAGCCCATTTTTTAAAACATCATGGAATGTTTTGAGGAATCTTAAAATAATTTCATCAAATGTATTTAATAGCTTAAACTGTATGTATATTTGCTCAGCTGCCTATTCACAAAAGACATACTGATCTCAAAAGACTATACAATTTTATTCAATTACATTTCAAAAATAAAGCATTTCTATTTGGTTACTGATGTGCTATTTTTCCTTTTTTGAGAATTACTTTCTGTGGGAGCTGGAGAGATGTCTCAGTGGTAAAGAGTGCTTGCCGCTCTTCAGAGGAACTGGGTTTGGTTTCCAGCTGCCATGTCAGGTGTTTCACAAACACCTATAACTTCAGTTCCAGGGTATTCAGTGTCCTCTTCTAACCTCTGTGGGTACACACATGCACACGCATGCACACATGCAAATAATTTAAATTATAATTACTTTCTGCTAAATTCCTCATATGTTGAAAATATTTAACTTACAACATTTGTCATTTACATAAAGAAATTAGCAACTTTAAGAAAATCTTACAAGTACATGCAAATGTAAGTACATGCCTTTATATATGTTCTGTAATTTTCTTTTGCTTAGCCACATTGGGGCAATCTGTTTTTGGATGGAAGCTACTGGGATGGGAAGGAAAAGCTATCTATCCTTTTGGCTCAATAAACTCAACCCAGGAAATAGAGCTGGTGCTTGTCTGGGGCCATGACCTTCCTCAGGGACAACTCACCCTAATTTATGGTCAAGTGAACTGGAAAATAGCAACAGTGTGTTTAACTTAACATGCTGAGCTCTGGAGGATGATTCAGTGCTAAGGGAAGAAGTTAGATCTGCGAGGCAAAAGGAAAAAAGAGCAAGAGTGAGGAGTTGCGTGTGCTTGGTTGAGAAACGAGGGGAGTTTCAAGAAAACCCACTGCAGTTATCACGTCGACATCATCATTATCATTGTGCTTGTGCAGAGTATATGCACGGTTGTATGCACTGAGCCTAGGAACTGCACATTGTGGGCAAGTGCACTGAGTTCCGTCTCCAGCCAAGAGGAAGGGTATTTTCAAATTCTCTCTCTCTCTCTCTCTCTCTCTCTCTCTCTCTCTCTCTCTCTCTCTCCATCCACCTACCTACCTTCTCTTTATTTTTGCAGTGCTGGGAGCTGAACCGAAGGCTGGTGCTAGGGAAATGTTCTAACAATGAGCTATATTCTGAGCCCTAAAAGAGAAGATTTTTATGGCTTCTGTAAGTCATAGCTTCTTAAATTGTGGGTTTCAACCATATATAGGTCATGTAACTGAATGTTGCCATCACGGCAGGCTTGTTCTGAATATGCAGCAGGCGCAGTTTACACTGCACTTGGTCACACTCTGCAAGGTCAAGGAATGCTCCCTGGAAAACCTTGATAGAGTGCAGATTGATGCGCATCTCAAATTGCAGTGCTTGTTGTTTTTGTTTTTTCTATATGTACAGATTTTCTCACATATATTTATGTGTGACATATTAACATTCATGCTACAGCACACATGTGGAGGTCAAAAGACAGTTTTTACAATTCAGTTCTCTTTTGCTACCAATGTGGGATCCAGAGGTCCAACTCAGGTAGTCAAGCGTGGCAGCTTTACAGGTTGAGCCACCTCCACAGCCCCATGCATAAATCTTTCATCCTTAAAGAAACATAATGGTTTAATTATAGAAATAAAGACCTTTGCCAAGAGTGGGCATTGCTACGTGTGGACGAAAACAGAACGCTGCGTGCAGCAAGGCTCCAAGAACAGCGGTGCAGGTAAGTTATTAGGCCAGCACTCAGGCGAAGGTGGAACCGGTCCAGCCCACGTTGGCTGCGCTCATGTCGTAATAGTTGATGTAGATCCGGTCAGGGCTGATGTGCAGGCGATCAGCCAGCAGGCCGCACAGCAACTTGCTATAGGTGCGGTTCTGCGCGCCGCCGATCTTGCCGATGCTGTGCAGACTGCATAGGGCGCAGGGGTCGCTAGAGCCGCTAAAAGTCATTAGCTGGTCCGGGACCACGTGCACTGCGATGTACTGTGCCGGCTTGCCGGTGGCCTGCGCCAGCTGCTGGGTGAGCTCAGAGAGAAGCTCCTCTGGCACTGAGGCGCGGGGAACGTTGGTGTTCACGGTGAACATCGGCATCGTGGCAGAGGGATATGCACGCGGGGATTAGAGGAGGGTGAAAGGCGGGATGGCCTTTGCCATTTTCATTACTCACTCTTTAGCATGTGAATATTGACTTGTTCATATTTGAATTGTATTTCTTAGAATATTTGATTTTATCAATTGCTATTTGATTTGCTGCCTTAGATTTTACAGAATGTCTTTAACTGAATTTTGGCTTGAGGATCAAGACAGAATTTGCAATAATTTTGAAATGTTTTTAATCACACACTTGTCATTTTTATACTATGAATTTGTGAAAAGTGATATTTTCAACATTGATGATTATAAATAAAAATACTGATCAACTCCGAAAAATGTTGATGATTTTCTATACCCTGTAGCAGCAAATGCTCAGCCAGCATTCAGCATTTTCCTTGTGTATGGATATGTGTGTAAGTGTATGTGGCATGTGTGTTGGTGTGCATTTGCCACAGTGCATATGCAGAGATCAGAGGACATCCTCACCTTCCATCTTGTTGAGACAGGGCCTCTCTTGTTCATTGCTGTGTTCACCAGGCTAGCTGAGTCCTCATGAAAGGGTGTGCTTGAGTTGTAGATGCTTGCATTGCTATGGTTAGATTTCTTTGTGGATTCTGCAGATCCAAACTGGTTCTATCAAGCCTGAGTGGCTAGTACTTTAACCACTAAACTATCCCTCGAGCTCCCATTTAATTCTTTATGCAATTTTGTTAGTGTACAAATTTGTCTTTTATCTCTAATAAATAGTAAAATGATATGTATATGAATTTTTTTAAATTTGAACTTTTAAGATTTATTATCAGTAAATGTTTAATTTTTATAACTATTTTATAGAGCTATATTCCTAGTAAAAATTTGACACAAGGGTCATGAAGGCAAACAGTTTAAGAATTTTGTTATAAGGAATTCTAGTTATTGAGGCGGGGATTTTTTTTTTTTTTTGTCTTAAGCACATATTCGTTCCCATTTGACACACTGTCTCTGAATGCTGCGATAAAGATCTTAATAGTTTTTGGTGTAAACTGTTAGAGCCCTGGATCATGTGACAAACCAGTTTCTTGTGACAATTGATTGTATTTTTGTTCATTGATGGTCTGAGCCTGGCTGCATCAATTTGAGGTCAATTTCTCGAAGTGATTACCATTGCTTTAGAATACTCTGTGCTAGGCTAACTTCTGTGGAGGACAAAGAAAACGTGACTGAACGCTCGGCCTGTGTTGTCCTGGAACTTACTATCTGCTAACCCAGATAAGGCACATCAGGCAGCTGACAATGGAGAGGTTTAAAGGCTCTAGTTGAGCTATTGAATGTAGTGGCTGGGGTTCTCCAGGGCTTTTTCTGTGAGGCAGGTTCATTAGGCTGGAGAGATAGAGAGATAGACTTACAAGAACAATCCTATCGGGGAGGCTCCTGTTCTGGGAGTGAGTTTAACAATGTAATAGTCACGAGGACTGAGGATTTACAGGATCCTCATTCTCCCCAATCCTATCACAGGAATTATCTCAGCTACCCTGAATTATCTCAGCTACCCTGGGAAGGGGGACTAGATGTGAAAGGTAGAATTTTACAGCTGAAGGAAATGCAAGTCACAAGGTCAGGGACAGGATTTGTTGGTCCTCCATCCACTGAAGCAGGGAAGACAGGACTGTTGCACTGGGCTGAGGAGGATTTGAGGCCCCTAATGCCCCAAAGAGACTCATGAAGATGTGGCTCTGACTGGTAAAGAGAACAAATGTGTTTTCTTCTCCACAGTCTTGCTTTCTGCCAAAGAAGGCTGATCTGCTTGGGAAGATCAGACTATTAAAGACTCAAAAAGAGAGAGTGACTTGACCCCTGTGTAATTATGCACCAAGAACCCCCGCTGAGTTATCACAGCTGCCGCATTCATTCAAAGAGAAATGTGGAAGAAACCTAGACCATTCTTGTACTGTGAGAATCTTCTGTATGTTCATAGAACCTGCAGAAGCTCAGGATTTGGGCTGGTTTTAGGGCAACATTTCAGTCAGTAAAATGTGCTTGTCATGCAAACATGAGGACTGAGCTTGATCCCTACACATTACAATAATGATTCTACCTGATTCATAATGATGTCATCGAACTGATAAACACCACTTAAGGGTCGGCTAAAAACTGCTCCAGGGATGGTCCACCTTCTTACAATACTCTAGCCAGAACTTATCCACTACTCAGAGACTGTCTACAAATATTACATATAGTCCTCTTGAGATTTAATCATTGTTTTAGTTTTTACGGATCCCATAGAGATATTTTTGCCCTCTAAAAAGCAGGAAGCAATTTCTAAGAAAATGATGTTCCCTCACCCAACAGATTTTGTTTCTTCAGGCTTATGGATAATTGTCATCTGTTAAGGGTTTGAAGTGGAACATGAAGTTTAGACTTGGAAGCCTCTTTTGGAAAAGAAAAAGGGGGAATGGATGGGATGGGATAATAAGGTAGATTAATGTATCTACTTGTAAACTATTTTAGCAATTAGTTATAGACAATTTGAACTGGTATAGATTCTTGTATATTGATGCATATGTAAAATTATTTTTGTATTATCTAAGATAATTTGTATGTTGATACAAATTCAAAATTTTATTTGTTGTATATGTTCCTATTTCTCTTTACAGTATCTTTGTACACAAATGTAAAATTGTTTTTGCCATACTGTATGTATGTATGTTTCTACTTCTGCTTAAGATATTTTGAATATTGATATAATTTAAGGATATTTTTGTCATATTGCACTATTGCATATTCCTACCTCTGATCAAGATATTTCCATAAACTATTACAATTTCGAGGTCATTGTCCTCATGATGCACATCTGTTTATAGGTTGTTTATTTTTATAATGTGAAACTTTAGTCTTTAAGCTAAATAGGTTATTACGAATTACAAATTAATAATGTTTGTCATACTAACAGCTATGTTAATTAGGTTCTCCAGATGTACGGAGATGTACTACACATTAGATAGGTAATCTTCAAACATTTCAAAGACTTCAGAATATGACATTTAAATGTTTCAATAATTTAGAATTCTGTTGGCGTGAGACAAGAATGCTCCTACCAACACCGATCTACTCCCGAGAGAATGATGGGTACCAAAGACACTCCTCATGGAGTTTTTTTTCCTCTTGACAAACTGGACTATCAGGCAAAGAACTGTCCCTGCCTTGACTGCTGACAGTAAGCACGGTGTCCAATCTGGACAAGCAGGGTACAAGGAGAAGCAACTGCTAAACCTTGCCAAGACAGGGTAGGACGTGTTTGAATTTTCCTGCTTCTGATAATGGTCTGTCAGATACTCTAGGCCTACAGCCAAAGATGGTTGCCCCAACGTTGCAGAGAGACTTTGGGTAACTGTTTAGGTAGCCAGCTGTTTCTGTAATTTCTTGCACCTTTTGGAAGTTGCTTGCTTGCACTTCCTGCTTTCTTGAGTAATATTATTTTCCTTCTCAGGTCTTTGATGGTGTTGAAGACTAGATAAATAGTCATAGTTACTATCCTCTCAAATCTTACCTAAGGCATTTTAGGTACAAGACCCTCAGGATAGGACAGCTGTTGGAATAATCTGGTTTTTTTTTTTTGTTTTTTTTTTTTTTTGCCAATTACCTATAACCCGGATGTTTAGTATGTGTTTCTGTTGGTTGTAGTTTTATTTTTGTATATGTTATTACCCTTTCTTTCTCTTGGACAATACTTGATATTTGTTCTTTTTGTATATAGTTTTTATTGGGTTTAGAACCTTCTTATTTAGACAAAAGGAAGAAGTATTGTGGTTCCTACCCGGTTTGAGTTCCTGTCCTGATTTTCATTGATGATTAGTAGTGATAAGGAAGCTTAAGTCAAATAAACTCTTTCCTCCCCAACTTGCTTTTAGTCATATTTCATCACAGCAAGCCTAACTAAGACAAATACACACACACACACACACACACACACACACACACACACAGAGGTGGGTGTAATTTTTGACTTTCTGGGTCACTTTTTTTCCTACATCTTTCAGTGTAGGCTTGTAGGTCCCATTGTTGCATAGTAAAGTTCTACGACTGTATACCTGTTGAGAAATCTCTGGATAGTCCTTGTTGTAGAGAAGTTTTCATCGGTTCTGTAGGAGCCACAGAAAAACAGATTCTCCAGTTTCCCTTAGTCACCTACATTCTAACAATTTTCATAGTTATTTTTAGCATCAAAACCATTTGTTGAATTTTTAAGTCCCACTTTTATGAGTCAGCCCTTAGGAGAAATGACTCCAGTTGTCTTTCTTTCTATGTCTACGTGGGCACATATTAATGTGGAGCCAAACTGTCGTAGACAATCCCACTGAAGGACTGCATTCCCCACACGGAAGTGGAGTGCTCTGTTACAAATCCTACATACAAAACAGCAACAACAACAGCAGACAGACAACAAAAAACATGGAGATTGTGAAACCATAGACTTGCTGAGCATGAGACAGTTCGATCTTTTATACTAAACAATAAGAACATGATTGCTAAGCTTTTTTTTAAAGCAGAAGATTTTATAGCAAAAAGTGCTATAGAAGAATTATGAAAAATAGATCAGTATTTATGTCTTTAAAACATTGTTCCAGGCCCTTTTGGGAAAATGAATCCTCTTGTTGAGAGAATGAGTGAATAGGGAAGTGTGATGTGAGTTACAATCTGAGTTTCATACGTTGTATTTTGATTAAAGTTTTAATAGCAAAAAGCAAATCCAAATGACTAGATGACCCAGCTCAAGCCATCATACATATTCCTTTCTAGCATTAGAGATAATTACTTAATGTTATGTTCACTTAATGTTAATAGTTATTGGTGAGTAGAGAATTTACTTAGATTTTTACTTGGCAGATGAACTGGTTGTTTTAAGTTATGGAAAAGAAAAGGCAGAGAGGGAAGGCTTTTGAAGCCTGAAGCAGCCTCACTCCTTGTTTCCTTGCCTCATGAGTGCTGTTGCTATGACTATGCTCTGACCCGTTCCTTCCTCCAGACACACAGTAGTCCAGGTGAGGAGCCAGCATCAGTGCAGGCGGTGGAGTGGCGGACCTTAGTGCTCCACCAATTCACCACAGCTCTCAGGTTTGTGCTTACAAAGCTAGAAAAACAGGCACAAACGTTTGCACCAGGACTTTGCCTAATTACAGCTGGTGGCTTATTTCTTTTCTTCTCAACAATTTCATTTTTAATGGTGACAACTTGGATTTTCCAATTGTTTCAGTTGGTCAGCTTTCTTTTGTCTACCTAGACTCAAATCTTCTATTTTCTTTTATAAGTCTGAAGGAAAATGAAAAGCATAACATATGTCTGCTTCATAGCTCCTTTCTGTGTTTTCTCATTATAAAGACAGATTTGTGTGTGTCTTAGTGATGTCTTTTTATTCAATGGATAAAATAAAATCTCTTTTCAGGAGACTTCTCAAAAATCTCACACCATAAATCAAATAAAACTGATACTTTTTTCCAAAAATTTTATATCAAAAAACATTTAAAGATCATTCAGCCAGGTGGTGTTGGCATACACCTTTAATCTCAGTGTTTGAAAAGCAAAAGCAGTCAGATCTCTGATTTCCTGATAGCCAGTGCTACATAGAGAAACCCTGTCTTGAAAAAACAAACAGATAAATAAAATTAATTAATTAAATAGGAAAATAAATATGCCATCCATAGCTAATTAGAGTTGATTAGAAATGAAAAGGCCCACACAGCTTTGAGCAGAGTTGTTGCTATTTTTCTAAATCAAAGTATTTTGTTTTTACTACTTTAACTTAGTAAACATGATCTTTGGACTTTTCCAGTTTTTTAGAAATGTCCTTGCTGGCTGGAGAGACGGCTCAGAGCTTAAGAGCACTGGCTGCTCTTCCAGAGGTCCTGAGTTCAATTCCCAGCAACCACATGGTGGCTCACAACCATCTGTACTGAGATCTGGTGCCCTGCTCTGGCGTGCGGGCATACATCGAGGCAGAATGTTGTATACATAATAAATAAATAAATAAATTTTTTTTTTTTAAAGAAGTGTCCTTGCTGTTGTGGAAGTTCCTGAACTGTGACAACAAATTAAAAGGGTTTTTTTTGGTGGTTTGTTTATATTGTTTTGGCTGCACTCATAACCCATTTATCAATTTATTATCAATTGATCCATCTTTCTGTCTGTATATTTGCTTACTCTTCACTCGGCAATTATTTGAGAATTCTAATAAATCTTAATGAAGAACCTTACAGAATAAGGAATACAGGGGATGTAGAGAGCTACAGATAACAACATGAAGTGACTTTTGTGGGGGGGGGGTGGAGAAAAACCCTGTCCTTGGTTAGAAGTAGACCTTTCAAAAGCAAGAAAATAAATGTAACCTGCTTTACTGTTCAGAGTGCACCTAAGGGCTAACTTAGTTTAAAAAGATTGTCAAACTAGCACATGTTGTTCTCTGAACAAATGCTGTTGTGCTGTTTCATGTGGAGAAAAACAATTCCTAGCCTGTGACACAGCTACTTTTCTAGTACTTGAAAAGCCAGCCTAGAAACCAGAGTGAACATGTTCTATGTCATTCTGGTGAAATAAAATGAAAAGCGGCCATTAGAAAGCTTGCTGAAGGAAGATTTTGCCTCAGTATAAAGAATGTTATAGCAGCCACTGAAACTCAAAGACTAAAGAGCTGGTGTGAAAGTAGTGAGTGTTTTGTCACTAAATACTTCCAAGTGCAAGTCTTTTGAAACTAAAAAGAGGATTCAACCCTGGAACCATGTTTGAAAAGAGACCCCTGTGTTTTTACCAGGCAAATGATATGATTGAACAGAATACCTTTCATTCCCCCAGCAGACCCAGTCTCTATCTTGTTCAGTGTCCTGGAAACCTAACCCCCACGGCGACATTCTCAGGCTTTCTCTACCTCTGCTTACACTCATGTGGCTGGAAAGATGTGCTGACAAAGGGCTGTCCTGAGACCAGCAAACAGTAGGCATCCCTGTTTGACACTGGCAGCCTTTTCTTTCTCAGCTCTAGCTTTCATGACGTGCCAGGGTTCATAGGGCTCTGGTAACATTCTTGCTACTCTTACCCCTTGAGTCTAGAGATGCTAAAGGATTTGCACTACACAACACTAGCCAACTCCCCAAGTTCTTCTATAACCTTTGTTGTTAGAACCTACCACCAGCAAAGACGACTCAGCCCACAAAGGCACTTGCCATCACATGGTAGAAGCAGAGACCGGACTCCTGAATGTTGTCCTCTGACCTGTACATGCACACTGTGGCACACATACTTCATCTGCCTCCTTACACATGCACAAATATATAAATAAATACAACAAAGATGTAAAATGTTTGAAAAGATGTAGAATCTGTTTTCTCTCCCACTCTTATACTCTAAAACCTGGGCTGACTTTAGGAGTTGTCTTGAGCAGCGGAGCTGGAATAATGGTGTTGCTGGGTCTCAGTGGCCGTATTCAGTGCTCACTGTCAGGGGATCAGGAATCAGTCATGCTTGGATTTTAGGTCATTCCCCGGCATAACTGGGCCTCTAATCTCTTTGATAAGCTGATCTACTCATGTATTCCAGATGGCTTGTACAAAAGATGACTAGGCAACCCACTGCAAAAGAAATATGGCTGCCATTTAAGCCATCAAATTTGGATTGCTGCTATGTAGTGAGCAGTTAACAGGGATGACTCACCCACAAAAATGGCAATCATGCTTTCTGTGGATTGCTGGGACCCTGGCTACAGACACTCAGGGAGGACTCTGGCTTGAACTTCTCTTACAGTCTAATTTCTTGAACTGCAAGTGTCAGTTAATGCAGCTAAGTAGGAGCAATTTGGGTGTAAAACACAGACAGAAATATGCTTCCCGTGTTTTTACCTCTATAGTAAGGACTTAGGTCTGAGGGCATCTGAACTTTCATGGTATCCACTATACAATGTAAGGTAAAACTCCAGCCCCTCACATCCTTGCCCGTATTCTTGAGCCTTTTCTCCTATTTGCTTCAAAACGTTTTCAGGAAACTGCTGAAAATGGTAAAAGAAAAAAAAAATCCTGAAGCCCTCTGCCTTTTAGACAACTATATAAATGTAAATTTCAGTTCCCACTTCACCTGAAATAATTAGTGATAATAGCTAGGTGCCCCACACTTAGGTTGCATTTTCGTTTTATCTGTGTTGTAGCCATGATATAAGTGGCTGTAATTCTCATCTCATAGTAGAGATGCATTTATAATTAAGGGGGGTCCTGTCTAATTTAATATTTTAAGTTGCTCATTCTTCAAAAATACCATTAGTTTTCAAGTGTGGGGAGATAATATATATGACCATGAGTAGAGCACTGTACTCATTATTTAATATTTGTTGAATTCATTAGGACTACCTAGAAAAAATTATGACTATCAGCGTAGAAAAGAAGATTTTGACTCCCCCCCTTTTTTTGCATGTGTGTGTGCAGGTGTATTTGTGTGGAGAGGATACACATGTGTGAAGGATAGATATTGCCATCAGGTCTCTTATTTTGTTGCTTACCACATTAGTTTTTAAACCAATTCTCTTACTGAACTTGGAACTGAGCAGGCTCCCACTGTTACAGCCTGTTTCTGACTCTCTGTGGATGTTGACGATCTGAACTCACATCCTCATGCTTAGGAAAAAGATACTTGACTGACTGAACCATCTCTACAGCCCAATTCTCTGTTTTATCATTTACAGTGTATGTTTACTATAGCCTACATACATTAGGGTTTTCATTTTGGTCAAAACCCTTTTCCAGAAAAATAATTCCTTCTGGATATCTATTGTAGACCTATGTTAGGTGACTCAGGCACAAGAATCTAGAAAATTCTAGCCCCTAAAGGGATTTTTTTTTCATTAGAAGAAAAATAAACATAGTAAGTGAGACCATGGAATCTCACCACTACTGACACTGGTTAGCAACATTGTCTGTTCTGCGGAGTTTTCTTGTGTTTTGTTTGTTTGACTGACAGCCTGGCCTCACATTTGCTTTGTAGCCAAGGATGAACTTGTACTTCTGATGCTCTTGCTTCTCCCATACCCTGTACAGTTGGGGTATGCAGTGCTGGACCAGGGCTTCTTACATGCTTGGCCAGCAGTTCAGCAACTGAGCTGCCTTTCTAGTCCTTGTCCTATACTCTGTTTTGCAATATGTACAGCAATGACTTTAACCTCACAAAATGTCTTGAGGTGTCTCACCTCCAGCTGGGACTACTAAATTGAGGAAATCACACTTCAAGGAGACTCAAGTGAATGGCCGTTCTGACTAATTAAGGCACTTTCTCATTTGCACCTTTCTAGGAAAATCCTTGAAAGAGGTCCATTACTTTACATCCTTCACACTTCATTCCTCAGTGGACTTATTTGAGGTTAAGTCGTGTTATGATAAATTCAAATGAGTGTTAAGTTCTAGCAGAGAGATAGGGTAACATGATGTTACTGTCAGATTGGCATTGGGGTGAAAGAATAGGTCCTGTTATCCTTTTTATCTTGTCCTCTGTGTCTCGAGTCAGCGTCTCTGAAACATCTTTGAGCTGCATATTCTTCTTAAGGTTTCCCCCACGAGCTCCATGGTGCTTGTCATATGTTTAAGATGAACACACCGAATTTTCAGCTAAACAAACTCCTATAGCAGGGCCATACTCCCATAATCAGAAAGTACCTACAAAGTTTGTCACTGCATGAAGATTCTCCTGTTGCTTCGAGAAAGAACACAGAAAGAACACAGAGAAAGCAGTAGTCCAGAAGTCCAGAATAGTGATGTTCTCGAGTCACTTTTAAGAGGGCTTTTATTTGTCTGTTTTTTTTTTTTGTTGTTGTTGGGTTTTTTTTTTTTTTTTTTTTGAGATAGGGTTTCTCTGTGTATCTCTGGCTGTCTGTCCTGGAACTCACTTTGTTAACCAGGCTGGCCTTGAATTCGTAGAGATCCACCTCCCTTTGCCTCCTGAGTGTGTCTGCTACCACTGCCTAGTCTATTTATATGCTTTTAAAAAACAGATTGAATCTGGGTGGTGGTGGTGCACGCTGTAATCCCAGCACTCAGGAGGCAGAGGCAAGCAGATCTCTGTGAGTTCGAGGCCAGCCTGGTCTACAAGAGCTAGTTCCAGGACAGGCTCTGAAGCTACAGAGAAACCCTGTCTCGAAAAAAATAAACAAAAACAAAAACAGACTGAAAAAAATTCAGCTTTAATTAAACTTTTTAATTATAAATTATTAATTTTTAATGCATATTGAAGTATCATCGGTGGGACCAGAGTTGTCTTTCAATGTTTTATAGTGGAAGATACAGAAGACAGAAGTGATCTAATCTATGCTTGACCAGTCTCTGTGGTTCAGTTGTAGTAAACAGTTGCATGTCCAGGATGAAGGATAGAATAATGAAGATTTAGATTTGGTTGGCAAATGGTAAGAGAGGAGTGTGGGAAGGTGAGAGGCAGGAAGGAAAGAAAAGTAGGGGAATGGTATAAAATTCTGCTGCAGTTCAAGTGGAAATCTTTTATATCGGCATGTATGGCTTATAACCCAGAGTAAGAAAACAACAAAGGCTGAGTCGGGTATGGAGGATGGAGCTGGGAAGCAAGTGAGCAGGAATCCCCTTTCTCAACCTCTATTCTGTAACAAATGTTCCCAGATCCTCAGGCAATGGAAAGTTTACCCAGCACATTAGGAATTCAAAGCAAGTGAACAGATGAATTGTAGAAACCCCAACATTTTCCTTTTGTGTAAGCTACTATAGTCATACAGCCAACCAAAGGCTTCCTTCTAAGAAGGTGAATGATAGGTTCTTTCAGCAACTGAAATGAGTGGACACAGGCTGCTAATTAGCTCACTCTAATGTTTGTAACTTGATCTATTTTTATATGGGTGACTTTCTTTAACTGTTTTATTTATATGGTGTGGGAGAAAAAAGTGAAAAGGGGGGATGGGGAGAGCTTGGGGGAATGGGACTGTTGGGATGAAGGAAGGGTGGATATGGGAGCAGGAAAGTATATATCTTAATTAAGGGAGCCATTTTTGGTTTGGCATGAGACTTGACTCTAGAGGTGTCCCCAGGTGTCCATGGAGTTGTCCCCAGCTAGTTCCTTGGGCAGCTGAGGAGAAGGAGCCTGAAATGGCCCTATCCTATAGCCATACTGATGAATATCTTGCATATCACCATAGAACCTTCATCTGGCAATGGATGAAGCTAGAGACAGAGACCCACAATGGAGCACTGGACTGAGATCCCAAGGTCCAAATGAGGAGCAGAAGGAGGGAGAACATGAGCAAGAAACTCAGGACTGTGGAGGGGTGTGCCCACCCACTGAGACGGTGGGGCTGATCTAATGGGAGCTCACCAAAGCAAACTGGACTGTGACTGATGGAGCATATGATCAAACCAGACTCTCTGAACGTGGCCGACAAGGAGGGCTGACTGAGAAGCCAAGGACAATGGCACTGGGTTTTGATCCTACTGCATGTACTGGCTTTGTGGGAGCCTAGTCTGTTTGGAAGCTCACCTTCCTAGACCTGGATGGAGGGGGGGGAGGACCTTGGACTTCCCACAGGGCAGGGAACCCTGACTGCTCTTTGGACTGGAGAGGGAGGGGGATGAGGATGGGGGAAGGGGAGGGAAATGGGAGGAGGTGCACATTTTTAAGTAAAAATAAATAAAAAATAAAATAAAATAAAACCATCCTAGGAGAAATGATAGGAATGATTCCCAGTGCTTCCAAGAAGCTGCATACACCAGAGTTTCTATTCAACCCCCAAACTCTTTGAGAGAAATAAAAGATTGAAGCGTCAAAAAAAATAAAATAAAAAATAAATCACAGGGCAGATACACACAATGTAGTGGTTTATTTTTATTTTTTTTTATTTTCGAGACAGGGTTTCTCTGTGGCTTGGAAGCCTGTCCTGAAGCTAGCTCTTGTAGAGCAGGCTGGCCTCAAACTCACAGAGATCTGCTTGCCTCTGCCTCTCAAGTGCTGGGATTAAAGGCATATGCCACCACTGCCTGGCCACAACGTAGATTGATAACACAAAATACTAAAGTAGTCACATTCAGGAAAATCTCATTAGATGGACTATGTGACTAGGGCACCATTAAGCAGATTAGGACAGGTAGGTGGGGAGGAAACACCCCAACAGGATTTGGTCAGAGGTCGTTTGTTACTGCACAAGATCCTTCCCACATTAGGAACCTGTGAACATATACCACTGAGTATGGATCATCAATAAAGGGAATTCTGGGTAATGGTCCAAGAATCTGGAGTTAAATGATAAGACTGCAAAGAAGCACTGTGTCCTGGTGACAGTGGTAGAAAAATGACTCTTTTCAGTGCATGCAGCCTGAGGATCCTTTGCACTGCTACCTGCTCCTGGCTCTAACTCTGACTGTTTTGTTTTGATTTTAATTTTGCTAATTCCAGCTGAGCCTTCATTTTCTTGACTTGAGTTTTAACCTGTTGTTGGGTTAAAGACCAGAAAGAAAACAAAATCTTTATATGAACCAAAACAACCAAGTAAAATCATGTTACACAAAAGCACCTAAAAGATAAAACCACTACCCCAGAGGTAGCACCACCCACAATGGGCTGGGCTCTCTCTTATCAACTGCTCATTAAGAAAATGCTCTCCAGTCCAATCTGTGGGAGACATTTTTCTCAGCTGAGGTTTCTCAAATGACTCTACCTGTGCCAAGTTGACACAAAACTACCCAGCACAAGAGTCAACTGTGTATAGCAATTCTTATAGGAGACTGAGTACTGCCCTACCCAGAGGCAAGTTTATTGGATAGAGAAAGAAAAGGGGAAAGAGAGAGACTGCTTTTGGCAGGTACCTTCTCGCCTTGTTAGGTGCATGCTTGCTTAGTTCTCTGAATTTATGCTTGCCTGTCATTCTGGCCCCTGAGAAAACTTCGACTTCTTACTAATACCCTGTGTAACATTTTTAGCTTTTTTCTATTAGGAGCATTCCTTAAGGTGTTGGTCTACTATCTTCTGAGATATGAAAAGCATGCTCTTAAGTATATGTGGGAGTTCTTCTACAGCAAGAGATCGGTCACTTTTTCTGTAAAAAGAGAAGTGGAAAGTGCTTTGTGGTCCAGAGAACTCCTGGTGCTACTCTCTGACTCTGGGGCATTGCAGTTCAAAGCAGCCACAGCCAGCATGGTCCTGGCTGAATTTTCCCACTTCTGTTCTTGAGTGTGTATCTGGAAGGGAAAGCTGGGGCTTCCCTCTTCTACAGCCTCTTCCTCCATGGTCACTTTCATGGTACAGTTTCCTATGCTCTTCCTTGCTGTTCTTCTCAGGATGCCTGAGAAATACAGCTGAAGCATGAGGACCCAGTGACTCTGGACCCTGTGGGGAAGGATCTGTGGAGGATCCATTGTACCATGGGGTGAAGTCATTTTCTTCCCATGTCATCTCATGGTGGAAAGAGGCCCTGCTTCTACTCATCACGAGCTAGTCATTCACCTTTACTCAGGATAAACTGCAGCAACCTTGTAACCAGGAGCCCTATTTAGTTCTATGGTTTGTGAGTTGGTTTTTGTTGTTGTTTGTTTATTTTTTATTTTTTGAGACAGACTGGCCTCAATGGCCCTGATGACCTCAGTGCTCAAACTCTAGAGATATGTCTGCCTCTGTCTCTCCAAATGCTGGGATTAAAGGCATGCACAACCACTGCCTGGTGATTTGTGAGTTTTTAGGTTTGTTCTCCATCAGAGTGGGGAAGCTTTGTCTACAAATCTATCATTAAGTAGATGTGTGACCTGAGTCAATTACATAACTTCTCTGAGTCTTAGTTTCATAAGCTGGTGGTAGTACCTGCTACATGCTTTCCCCATCCCTGTCCCAGTTCATGCTTAGAAGGGTTTTTCTGTATAATAATCTGATGCATAATTCCATTAATATTGATATAACAAAATTATTGATGTTAATGGATCTTTATTACACTTCCATCAGACAGAGAGGGAAAGCTGATATAAGCAAAAACAATTGTGTTTTCTACCTTCAAAATCTATTTCATGATATTTTTAGAGAAGATAAAATTCCTGCAGTGCATTCTTCTTTACGTTCATTATCTCAGCAGCCAGCTGTGTGATAGTTGAGTTTGCTTGGCCTTGAGCGATTTGAACTTGTTGCAACCTGTTCAGTGATTCCTCAAGTCTTAACATCTGTTTCTTTTCTAAGGTAAGATATTAACATATCAGATTAGATAAACATGCCATTATTCATTTACTTCACCTTGAGGATTCCAGAAACTCAATCCAAAGCTTTACTGAATTGTTTATAGTCAATTTAAATTCCTCTTAAGCAAAGTAAAAGTCTTCATTTGAGAAATAGGGTTTATATGTAAATGCCATTAGCAGCACACATACATATCCAGGACATACAGATTTCACTAGATACAGCACATAAAAGTCAATCCCTGCACTCTGATTTTTCAAAGGCATGCAGCCTTCTATAAGTCTTATTAGAGTGGGGGTGGGGAGATGGAGAGGCCTCACAGAGGAAAGGAACAGGGGCTGGAGGACCAAAGGGCTGAGTTTCTGGCTGTTTGTTCAGGGTTATTTATCCTCACTGACATTCCAGCAGCTCAGGGACCCAGTCAAAGGTTAAAATCACAAGCATTCCAAGAGATACAGAACTTTTTTTTTTTTTTTTTAGAACAAGCTCACCTTCTCACCTTCGTAAATATTCACCAGATACTTAAATCTGGGGGCTCAAAATAACCAAAGAAGCCCATGTCAGACGAGTGGAACATGAGGCAGACATTTGCAAAGTATTATTAGAAGTGCTTGGGCTAAAGCAGACATGGTGGAATCTAACATACCTCCTCAACACAAGCCACCCTCTACTCCAGTAATCATCTTCCTTCCTAAGCTTCAAGAACCTTCTTTTCTCCAGTATAACCCATCTTCCTACATTATTTTATTTCAGTAACATTCCCAGTGCACTAGCACACACACACACACAGAGAAAGAGAGAGAGAGAGAGAGAGAGAGAGAGAGAGAGAGAGAGAGAGAGATTACACATATAGGTTCTTCAGATTTTTCTTCTCTTTTTAAAAAACTTCTCGAGACAGGGTTTCTCTGTGTAACAATCCTAGCTGTCCTGAAACAGGCTGGCCTTGAACTCACAGAGATCCGCCTACCTCAGCCTCCCAAGTGCTGGAATTAAAGGCGTGCTCCACCACTACCTAGCTTGGTTCTTTAGATTTTCTTTTTCTTTTTGTTTTTTTGAGACAGGGTTTCTCTGTAGCTTTTGGGCTTTTGGAGCCTGTCCTGGAACTAGCTCTTGTAGACCAGGCTGGCCTTGAACTCACAGAGATCGCCTGCCTCTGCCTCTCGAGTACTAGGATTAAAGGCTTATGTCACCACTGCCCGACTGTTCTTTAGATTTTCAATGTATTATTTATCATACCAAAAAAAAAAAAAACAATTTTTAAGTACCTCTAAAGTACAAATAAGACAAAATTTTTACTAATAATCTTACCCTTTTTGCCCTTTTGTCTTAATGTTATATTCTTTTCATGATTGAGCTCTCCTCCAGGTAAAATCTGTTACCTGCCTTTAAATTATCTTTCACTATCTGTATCTCCATATCACACTAAAAAATCTCTCAGCAACTAATTGCTACTAAATAGCTATGTCACTTTACCGTGTGGGCAATCTGCTTCCTTTTAAAGACAGACTGAAGGGGGTTGGATTTTAGGGGGCATTTACTCTGGCACATGGCATTTATGCAATGGGTGACAGTCTGTGAAGGTGGGTCTGGTTCCAGCTCAGCTGAACATCCAAAAGTTGTGGGTGTCTGGGCGTGGTGGCACACACTTGGAATTCTAGCCATTGAGATGTTGAGGCAGGAGGATCTCCAAATTCAAGGATAGCCTGGTCTATGTAGTGAGTTCTAGATTAGCTAGGGCTAAGTAGTGAGATACAGATAGGGTCCAAAACAAGCAAAAAGGAATAGAATAAGCAAGAGACCAAAAATGTGAAGATGTTGCTGTTGCCACTCTCTGTGTAGCAAGATGACTCTGACCCACAGGATCCCATGTTCATCAGGCCATCAAGTGATGTCAGGACCACGAGGGGTACACCCACCCACGGAGACAGTGGGGCTGATCTATTGTTGCTGTGAAGAGACACTATGGCCAAGGGGAGTTATAAAAAAAAGCATTTAATTGGAGGCTTGCTTACAGTTTTAGAGAGTGAGTCCATGATCATCATGGCAGGAAGCAGACAGATAATGGCACTGGAATAGCTGAGAGATTTACATCCTGATCTATAGGCAGAGAGGGCAAGAGAGCGAGAGCGAGAGCGAGAGAGAGAGAGAGAGAGAGAGAGAGAGAGAGAGAGAGACAGAGAGAGAGACAGAGAGAGAGAGACAGAGAGAGAGACAGAGAGACTGGGCCTGGTGTGAGTTTTTGAAACCTTAAGACCACCCTCAGTGAAATACCTCCTCCAACAAGTCCACACCTACTCAACAAAGCCACATCTTTTAATCCTTCCCACACAGTTCCACCCACTGAGACCAAGCATTCAAACATGAGCTTATGAGGGTCATTCCCATCCAAACCACCACAGACATTTAGAGTCCCAGGAAAAACAGAGAACATGCATCACTGCACTCTGCCTCCCAGCTGTCAGCATTGTTTAGAAAGAGTTCAGCTTCCAATTTGTACATGAAGCTCCTGCAGGATAATCTGACTGCATGTTATAGCAGCCCAGCAAACATTTCTTCAGCAGGCCTCTTAGCAGACCATCTGCAAGTGTGAGGCAAGAGTGTTAATATGGTGACTTACTCAGCTGCATTGCCTTCATCATAAACTTTTGGGCTTCATCTTTTCTTTGGTGAGCCTCTCCTCATCTGTACTGTTGTCTCACAGAGTTGCAGAAGTTTCTGTATTTTGTCAAGCTTGTGGGTTAGAATTTGCCATGTTATTGGAAGGTGAATGTCAAATACACGGTTTACAACTTTTTTTTTTCTTCTGCAGGCATGCTTTCCTCTAAATAAGCAGGTAGGAATTAGGCAATCAGCTTCCCTTAGGAAACACTGTATCATGTTCATGTAACCACAATAACCCTTAAGTCAAATACACCTGCATTTGGCAGTGTATACCTAGGATATGGAGGGAAGACTATGCCCCTTAGAGTCCTCTTCCTCCTCAATCATCTTGTCTCTCTGTGAGAAAGAAGTACTGTTTTGTAGTGCAGAATACTTGTTGAACAAATGCCCACTAAAAGCATGGAAAACTAAAGACTTGGAACATAGCTGTATTTTACAAAATTTCCTCTAAGGAATATTGAAGTACATATTCAAAATCAATTAAGTGGTTTATATGTCTGCCATTTCAATGTAAACACAATGAATGAAATGGAGAATCATGCATTTTAAGATGACACAACTCCATTTTGGTTTTCTTTTTTGTTTTGTTTTGTTTTTTAGCTTTTTGAGGTATGTTTTCTGTGTGTAGCTCTGGCTGTCTTGGAACTTACTCGGTAGGCCAACCTGGTCTTGAACTTAGAGATCTGCCTGCCTCTGCCTCCCAAGTGCTGGGAATAAAAGTTAAAGGCATGCACCACCACCACCCAGTTTCTTCCCTCCCTCCCTCCCTCCCTCCCTCCCTCCCTCCCTCCCTCCCTCCCTTCCTCTCTTTCTTTCTTTCTTTCTTTCTTTCTTTCTTTCTTTCTTTCTTTCTTTCTTTCTTTCTTTCTTTCTTGAAACAGGGCCTTTGTAGCTCTGGCTAGCCCATGACTCACTATGCCTCCCAAATGTTGGGATTAAAGGCATACTGATATGAGAGTTCCCTCTGTATGCTGTGATTACCATTAGTGAATAAATAAACTGCTTTGGGCCTGTTGATAAGGCAGAACTTAGGTAGGTGGGGAAAACTAAACAGAATGCTGAGAGAAAAAAAGGGCAGAGTCAGAGAGAAGCCATGGAGCCGCAGGAGACAGATGCTGGGAACTTTACCTGGTAAGCTGCAGCCATGTGGTGATATACAGATGAATAGAAATGGATTAAATTAATATAAGAGTTAGCCAATAAGAAGCTAGAACTAATGGGCCAAGCAGTGTTTTAAATAATATAGTTTCTGTGTGTTTATTTCGGGGCTGAGTGGCTGGGAACCAACAGTGGCCTCTTTACTACAGCATACTCCACCAGGCCCAACCCAGTTGATTTTTGTGTTTTGAGACAGGAATCTCTTTGATGAGCTGAGGTTGGCATTGAGCCCACAATCCTCCTGCCTCAGCCCCACCCCTCCCAAGCTGAGGGTTTTGGTATTTGAGTGATGTGATATGAATATATAGCAGATCCTTTAGGAAGTAATTTTTACTTTAGTTATTTTACTTAATATGAAAGGAATATTTTATTCTTTAATGTTTTTGAAATACTCAATAACATTTTTATGAATAAATTAAAACCACATTTTAAACAGTACTTTAAAGAAATAGGAACTTTTTATAACTAAAAAGAATCCCAGTGAAGAATAAACCTAGTTGAATCATTCTTTCATCAAACATGTTTTGTATTTATTATGAAATTATAGATTTAAATGTTTGTATGTAGAACTTTTAGGAACAAGTGACATATGACTTGTTTTTAAGATTCAGAGAGCAAAGCTGAAATCATAATGGCCAATCCTGTGATCATTTTATTTGGGCCAATTAGATCCAAGCAAAGAACAGCGGCCTTGGGCATGGAAGGGCACTGCAAGGCCTGGACAAGGCCTGGATACCAGGGGTCTTGGGACTTTAAGCATAGCAGAGTTTCTTTTATGAGATAGTTTTTTCCCCTCTGTGCCTAATTTTAATAATTGTTATCTGTGCCTTAAATTAAAATAATCTGAACATAGACTTTTTCCAATTCTATGGCTCAACCATTGGACTTTTTATTCAGGAATAAGGACTCATACCAAATATCCAGTGAATTAGAAGGGAAATAGACAGTGTATATCTTCCTTTTCCATGACCACATGCTACCATTCATACAATTGGTTTGACAATTTTGGTTATTTGTTTTGGTCTTTGAATAGACTTGCATCTACAGCAATTATAAAATCTTTCTCAATCCAAACATTGATGGGATCTGGGTTTAGCCAACCTAAGTCCTTCATTGGTTAATTTGCTGTTGAATAAATAACAGGTTCAGAAGACTCCATGCCATGCACTTTAACTGGCTGTTAGTGAAAGCTCACTCCCGCCTGATTTCTTCTGTATGCTTATGTATATGAGTGCATTCCTGTGTATACATGAGGAGGCCAGAGGATAATTCCAAATGCCAAACATCTTCTTCAGCTGCTTTCAAACTCACATTTTGAATCAGGGTCTTCCACTGATTTGCCTAAACTGACTGGTCAGTGAGGTCTAGCACTCCTCCTTTCTCTGCATCCCAGTGCTAGTATTATTGGTATATTCATTGCTGTGCCTGACTTTTTTTATATGAGTGCTGGGGATTTAAGCTCAGGCCTTCATGCTTGTGTAATAGCAAAAGCATGACATTGTGACACCTCCCCAGGCTCTGATTTCTTTTTTTGTGAAAATGAAACTATAAAATGCTAATATGACACCTAGAAACATTGATATAGGAAAAGAACTTGGGCACTGGGGTCTTTTATAAGCATAAAAGCTCCAACTGACTGCAGATTGTAATGGATATTTCAGTTGTCAATGAGTCCACACAGACGGTGCTAAATATTGAATGTGGAAAGGAAAGTCTGAGGTTTATCTCATCTCTTCCAGTCAGCCAACCAGACAGCTAACCAGAAACTTAAAACAATAGACAACTTTTACATAATAATTTTTAAGTCATCTTATGACAGTATTTAATATCAACCAGAATCTGATAAGTTTTGCTTTAATGTTATTTCTGTCACCAAAGAAGATTAATTAATCTTGACATTAACATGCTGGGCTTCTTCTTTTTAAAGCAACATTAAATAAGCTCATTTGTTTGAATTTTAGCTAAATTATAAGATTTACTACGAAATATACAGAAGGCACTTTGAGATTATTCTCTTTAAAAACTTTAAAGATGAAATGTTTAACTTTTAACTTTTATTCTCTGAATTAGGTATGGTAATTTCTAAGTATTATAATTTATAATGGTTATGAATTTTGAGTACTCTTTTTTTTTCCTTTTTTGAATCAGGGTATCACTATGTAGTCCTGGCTAGCCTAGATCTAGTTATCTAGACCAGGCTGGCCTTGAACTCACAGATATCTGCCTGCCTCTGCCTCCTGAGTGCGTGATTAAAGGTGTGTATAACCATGACTGACCTAAGTATATTTTGTCTTTTAAAAAATGACAAAAACTTGCTGGACAGTAGTGGTGCATGCCTTTAATCCCAACAGTACTTGGGAGGCAGAAGCAGGCAGACCTCTGAGTTGGAGGCCAACCTGGTCTACAGAGCAAGTTCCAGGGCTACACAGAGAAATCCTATCTTGAAAGACCAAAAAAGCCAATAAAATAAAAGGCCACCTGGCCATCAGATAGTGGGCACTATCAGAGAGGAGAGAGGCTTCCCCCAGTAGCCGATGGGAACAGATGCAGAGACCCACAGCAAAACATTAGACTTGAGAGACAGCCTAAACTGGACACCTTCATCCTGTCTCTCCAGCTTGGAGCTTGGGGAACCTGGAGGAAATGAGGGAGGAAGGATTGTAGGAGCCAGAGGGGTGAGGACACCAGAAGAATATGACCTACAGAATCAACTGGGCAAGGCTCATAGGGACTCACAGAGACTGTAACAATCACAGAGTCTGTGCTAGGGTCCTCTGCATATATATTATGGTTGTTAGCTTGGTGTTTTTGTGGAACACCTAACAGTTGGGAGTGGGGGTGTCTCTGACACTTTTGCCTGTTCTTGGAACCCTTTTCCTTCTACTAGGTTGATTTGTTCAGCCTTGATAAGAGGGTTTGAGCCTAGTCTTATTGTAACTTGTAATGCCTTGTTCAATTGCTATCCCAGGGAGGCCTCATTTCCTGAAGAGAAATGGATCTAGAGGAGAAGGGAGGTAGGGTGTGGGGTGCTGGAAAGAATGGAGGAAGGGGAAACTGAGGTCAGGATATATTGTATGAGAGAAAAATAAATTTTAAAGATGGGGAAAAAGATTCATTTGTTCTTCCTCAAATTCACTTTGTTTCTTTATACTTTTTACTTAGCTGTAAGGAATTGATTTTGGAGACTCCCACCAGTTTACTTATATTTCTTATCTGAAATAAGAAAAAAAGAGAGAGAATATACACAGAAATGAAGGAAAAATCAGTCACTAAAAACTAGATAGAAGCCTCCATAACCAAACCATAGACTCATTGGAAAGGACTCTTTAAAGGAGATGATTATTAATTTTTCATTATTATGTTTTCATAATAACACTAATTTACCTTTAAAAAGTAGTGATCACAATGATTGTTTGACAGCAACATTGAACTAAAAGTATGCATGAGGTTTCTTAATATAAATCTAAAAGACAAACTTAATGACTAAGAATTATCTACCTTCAGTGGTGGCCATTTTTAACAGGTTGAGACTTATTCCTGTATAGGTTAGTTACTCTAAACATCCTCAAATTAAATAACGCACTTTCTTTGAAAGCTAACAAGAGTATATTTTTTTCTTTCATGAATGAGCTAAAGCTGGAGAACTCCTCCACCTCCTCCTTGGGGGAGTAATTGTGGGGGAGTACTTCTAGTGACTAGAAGTACAAATTCTTAATTGTGTGATTTGGATAAGGTCATAGGCTCTTTTCTCGAAGTTCTAACAAATTAGCAATGGTGAGTGCAAGAAACCATAGGACAAATTGAGCCTTAAGGAATAAATTAATTGTGACAGAAGTAGGATTAATTAAGAACAAACAGATTGGGGGAGAGCTCACCTTTTATTTTCCTACAAAAGTGACCTGTTAAATTTGAAGCACACAGCTTCTGTGCAAAAGTATTTAAATTGTAGTCATTAGCAAGTGATAAAATAACAAAAATAAGGCTTTAGATGATTAAAACGTGTACCTTAATTTTCTGGATTTAATCTTTAATTCTTTAAAGCAGTTAAGACTAGAGAGCAGTCAAATAAAAAACCCAGAAATAGGGGGCTGGAGAGATGGCTCAGTGGTTAAGAGCATTGCCTGCTCTTCCAAAGGTCCTGAGTTCAATTCCCAGCAACCACATGGTGGCTCACAACCATCTGTAATGAGGTCTGGTGCCCTCTTCTGGCCTTCAGCATACACACAGATAGACTATTGTATACATAATAAATAATAAATAAATATTTAAAAAAAAAAAAAACAGAAATAGTCACTCCAGGAATGCACTAAGTGTTACAAGTGAAATCTCAGGGTCCATAGGATGGTGCCATATCCAGACAGACAGACAGACAGACACACACACACACACACACACACACAAATATGGAGAGGCTGTGGTGGGAGACAGAGACACATAGAAACAGAGAGGGAGGGAAGGAAGGAAGGAAGGAAAGAGATGGGAAGAGAGGGCATAAACTGAATTCCTTCACTCTGCAAACATTTCTGCACTGCATCCTCAGTCACATCTGATTCCCAAGAACCCTCACAGTCTTTGCTGGCATTCTTCTGCCTTGCAATCAGGAAAAGCACATCATTTTGTCAACAGGGCAATCTCATTCTCATTCTTTTCCAACTTCTCACATGCGCTGATTAAACCAAATCCTGTGAATGCAGACGTCAGCAGTTATCTTTTAACACCATGACCAACTTCATGAGAACCTAGCAACAATCAGGGCTCCTTTCAGTGCTGGGAGAAGTCTTTTGTATTTGAGAAAGAGAAGGATAATCATTTAAAATTAAATTAAGCTATTGAGGAGTCTTAACCACTGAGGTTTAACACTGCTAGGATTGCTGCTGTAATATTTTCAACTAGATCAGACACACAGTAGGGACCCAATTTTTAGATATATGTATGGCACACAGTAGGGACTCAGCACAGATTTCTGAAAGTACTGAAAAATTACATATGAGGGCCAAGCTAGGTAGTGATACAAACCGGATATCTTCTAAATAAAAAATTTCAACACTTAGTATTGTAGGGATATTTTACAGCTTGGATTATCAGAATTTGGAGTAAGGATAAGTGGACTAGAAAATAGAAAATAGGGTCTCTTTCTCTCTCTTTCTATGTATGTATGTATGTATGTATGTATGTATGTGGCTGTAGTCTTACCCCATTTTCAAACTTGGCTTTATATCATTTTCTTGGTACAAAGATTTGTTTCCCATGCATTTTTCTTTTGCTTGTAAGTTGTCTTCTATTCCCTGAAAATTTCTTTTAAGAAATTGCTAATTTTCACTGACTGTTCTTCCAGAGGACCTGGATTCAATTACCAGCACCCACTACTGTCTGTAACTTCAATTCCAAGGGATCTGATTCCCACATACAAACCCACTTGCAGGCAAAGCACTAATGTATCTAAAGTTAAACTAAGTAAATAAATAAAGCATTATTAATTATTGTTATCATAAAAAAGAAATTGCTAATTTTTATTGCTTAAGCTTAAAACAACAACAACAACATGTGCCTAATATGCAACTCTTAAAATCTTTTTATTTTTCACTAAAGGTTTTAAGCATATTGTTGAAAAAACTCCAATCCAGGGTATCTGGTACCTCTCTCTGGCCTCTGCAGGTCCGCACAGTCACATACACCACCACCACCACCACCACCAACCACCACCACCACCACCACCACCACCAACAACAACAACAACAACAGCAACACAATTATATCAGGCTAGCAAGCTAGCTCAGTCTACAAAGTATTTGCCACACAGACATGATAAGTTTTATTCCTAGAACCCAAGTGAAAAGTTGGGTGTGGTGGAATGCACTTATGGCCTTGATGCTGGGAAAGTGGAGACATCCTTGGGGCTTTCTGACTAGCTAGTCTAATGATGGGGGAGAGTCTTCTGTTTTGTGTTAATTCCAGTGGTTAAATAAAGAAACTGCTTTGGCCTTTTAATAGGACAGAAAATTAGGTAGGCAGAGTAGACAGAACAAGGCTGGGAGAAAGAAGCCGAGTCAGGCAGTTGCCATGATTCTCCCACGGGACACAGACGCAGGTTAAGATCTTCCCTGGTAAGACACTTCGTGGTGTTAAAGGGATATTAGAAATGGGTTAGATCAATATGTAAGAGCTAGCCAATAAGAGGTTATAACTAATGGGCCAGGCAGTGTTTAAAAAAATACAGTTTCCGTGTAATTATTTCGGGTGAAAAGCTAGCCAGGTGGCGGGACGCAGCCCGCAGCTCCCTACTACAGTCTAGCTTATGTGGTGAGCTACAAGATTGACTTCTGGCCTCCACACACACCCACTTATATGTAATGCATGCATGCATGCATACATGCACACACACACAAAGAAACAACAACATGTTATTACATCTATCATTGCAGAAAGAAGTACAAAACATAAGAACACACTCCTCTGAAGTATTTTTACTGTTAAATTCTAACATTAAGTTTTAAATAGTTGATAGAGTCAAAATATGTCTTTGAATTCATAAAAATTGTTTTTTGCTTTGAGAGATCTGCATAATCTTCAAATTTTCAAGGCCATGTTTTGACATTTTTATGAGGTATGTGCTCTTACAAACAAACAAAACATGTCTACACAAGTCTGTGAGCCCCAGTAACATGCTAATTCTTGAGCAAAAGTCCTGTGAAACAAAATTTCTTCTTTCTGATGACGAAACTGAAGCTAGAGATGTGATTTGTTTGAAGGTACACAGGTAGTGAGTGGTTTTGAATCATGGTACCTTGACATCTACATTTAAGCTCAGGGTGCCCTCACTTACCTGTCCTGATCTCCCTTGTCAGTTCATCTAGAAAATAGTTCATAACTACATCTTGCCTGGGAAATAAACATATGTGTGTGGGTGTCCCACTAAGGTCATGATGAGGAGCACAATGAGGTGAGAGTGTGGAGGAGAAGATAGAAATCTGTTCTCTGGGGAGATAAGGAAAGACTGCAAATGGAAGATGGTATTTGGGTGGCCACCAGACAGCATCAGGACTTCTGCATGCTATCTGTCCCAGGGGAAGGCATGCCATTGGAAGGACTCTTATTTTCTTATCATTTCTGTATGGCTTACAGCTCCTTTCCTCTTGCTGTCCTCTCAGGCTTGTTCACATGTCCCTGTAGCTCAGTCTATTTGCTTGGTGTTACTTTGACATTTTCCTAATAGCTATAACTACAGAGCAACCATCTACAGACTAAAGTTCATCCTCAGATGAACTTTGGGCCATACTGTGTGATTTTTAAGTGCTATTGAGTAGTTCCTATACTTTTCAGTGAGGGCTATTTTTGTGAAAATGTAGCTGTCTGATATTCCCTGGTTCAGAGCAATCAATGCAATCTTGAAAGATGACTGATGAATGAAAAATGAATTCAGTATTGGATGATAAAAATGATATTGTATTATGAAGGAACGCTTATCCTTGGTATAATACAAGTGATGAATAGCTTCTAATTAAATGAAGAATCTTGGAAGATTTGGCAGAGTTTCCTTGTGTGTATCATTGAAAACATGCTATTTGTATTGGAAAGTAGTGTAGTTCCAGTTTCCTGTGTCATAGGTGAAGTAGTGTGTATTCAGAGAATAATGGCTGTAAATCTATGTCATGATTTTCATGATTCTCAGTAAGCTTTTTATTTTTAGGGCTTTTTTTGCATTACTTTTTTTATTACTTAAAAAATACCAAACTTATTTATTTATTTATTTATTTATTTATTTATTTATTATTACTTGAAAAATTCCCACTCCCTCCACTCCGCCCACTCCCCTCCTACTCCCTCCACAGACCCTCCTACTCCACCCCCTCCAATCCTAAGAAAGGGCCATGCACCCCACCCTGTGGAAAGTCCAAGGATTTCCCTACTACATCTAGGTTGAGTAAGATTTACATCCAAATAGAATAGGATCCCAAGCAGCCAATACATGCTGTAGAGACAAATCCCAGTGTCACCATCAGTGGCTCCTTTGTCTGCCCCAACTATAAACCCCCTTCAGAGTTGACTCCCAGTCCAGTTGGAGTTGGTGAGCTACCATTAGCTCAAGTAAACTGTCTCAGTGGATGAACCCCTTATGGTCGTGAATTCCTTGCTCATACTCTCACTCCTTCCACTCTTCAACTGCATTTGGGAGCTCAGTCCAGTGCTCTGATGTGGGTCATTGCCTCTGTTCCCATCTGTTGTTGGACAAAGGTTCTATAATGATATTTAAGATAATCATCAGTCTGACTACAGCGTAAGGCCAGTTCAGATACCCTCTCCTCTATTTCTTAGGGTCTTAGCTGGGGTCATCCCTGTGGGTTCTTGGGCATTATCCTAGAGCCAGGTTTCTTGATAACTCCACAATGGCTGCCTCCATCAAGATATCTCTTTGTATGTATGTATGTATATATGTATGTATGTATGTATGTATTTTTCTACGTCATTTAGCAGACCTCCTTGCTCTCATATCTGTCCTTCCTCCATCTTGACTATCCCATTCCCTCAAGTTCTCCTCAACCCCCCTTCTCCCTTTTCTTCTACCACTGTTCCCATGCTCCCAAATTTTTGTCTGTTTCTAATTTCCAGGAGGGTCTATATATGTTTTTCTTTGGGTTCACCTTATTACTTAGTTTATTTAGGATCATGAACTACAGGCTTGATGCCCTTTGTTTATGCCTAGTATCCACTTATGAGTGAGTACATATCATATTCATTTTTTTGGGTCTGGGTTACCTCACTCAGGATAGTGTTTTCTAATTCCATCCATTTGCATGCAAAATTCAAGATGTCATTGTTTTTTACCCCTGAGTAGTACTCTAATGTGTAAATGTGCCACACTTTCTTTATCCATTCTTTAGTTGAGGGGCATCTAGGTTTTTTCCAGGTTCTGGCTATTACAAATAGTGCTGCTATGAACATAGTTGAACAAATGCTTTTGTAGTATTATTGAGCATCTTTTAGGTATATTCTCAAGAGTGGTATTGCTGGGTACTGAGGTAGGTTGATTCCCAGTTTTCTGAGAAACCGCCACACTGATTTCCAAAGTGGTTGCACAAGTTTGCATTCCCACCAGTAATGGATGAGTGTTCCCCTTGCTCCACATCCTCTCCAGCATAAGCTATCATTAGTGTTTTTGATCTTAGCCATTCTGACAGGAGTAAGACGGTATCTCAGAGTTGTTTTGATTTGCATTTCCCTGATAGCCAAGGGAGTTGAACATGTCCTTCAGTATCTTTTGGCCATTCGAAATTCTTCTGTTGCGAATTCTCTGTTTAGTTCAGTATACCACTTTTTAATTGGGTTATTTAGAATTTTAACATCTAATTTCTTTACATATTTTGAGTTCTTTATATATTTTGGAGATCAGTCCTTTGTCTGATGTGGGGTTGGTGAATATTTTTCCCCATTCAGTAGGCTGCCTTTTTGTCTTAGTAACTGTGTCCTTTGCTCTACAGAAGCTTCTCAGTTTCAGGAGGTCCCATTTATTTATTGTTGCTCTTATTGTCTGTGCTACTAGGGTTATATTTAGGAAAGTGGTCTCCTGTGCCCATGCATTGAAGGTTACTTCCCGCTTTCTCCTCTGTCAGGTTCAGTGTGGTCAGAGTTAAATTGAGGTCTTTAATCTGTTTGGACTCGAGTTTTGTGCATGGTGACAGATATGGATCTATTTCCATTTTTCTACAGGTTGACATCAGTTATGCCAGCACCATTTGTTAAAGATGCTTTCTTTTTTTCCAATGTATAATTTTTGCTTCTTTGTAAAAAATCAGGTGTTTGTAGGTGTGTGGATTAATATCCAGGTCTTCAATTCAATTCCATTGGTCAAAATCTCTGTTTTTATGCCAATACCAAGCTGTTTTCATTACTGTAGCTCTATAATAGAGCTTGATGTCAGGGATGGCAATGCCTCCAGCAGTTCCTTTATTATACAAGATTGTTTTGGCTATCCTGGGTTTTTTGTTTTTCCATATGAAGTTGATTATTGTTCTTTCAAAGTCTGTAAAGAATTGTGCTTGGATTTTGATGGGGATTGCATTGAATCTATAGATTGCTTTTGGTAAGATTGCCATTTTTACTATGTTGATCCTTCCTATCCAAGAGCATGGGAGATCTTTCCATTTTCTGGTATCTTTTTCAATTTCTTTCTTCAAAGATTTAAAGTTCTTATCAAATAGGTCTTTCACATCTTTTGTTAGTGTTACCCCAAGATACTTTATGTGATTTGTGGCTATTGTGAAAGGTGACGTTTCTCTCACTTCCCTCTACCCTTCTTTATTATTTGTGTTGAAGAGATATGGAGAGAGCAGACAGCCCAGATCTAATAATCACATAGAAATTATATTAATTACAACACTGTTTTGCCTATAGTTCAGGAATTTTTATAGCTAGCTCTTATATCCTAAATTAACACATTTCTATTAATCTGTGTACCTCCATAAGGTTGTGACCTACTGGTAAGGTTTTCTGGTGTCTTTTTCCTTTGGCAGCTACATGGTGTCTCTCTGACTCCACCTCTTTTTTTTTTTTTTTTTTTTTGGTTTTTCGAGACAGGGTTTCTCTGTGGCTTTTGAGCCTGTCCTGGAACTAGCTCTTGTAGACCAGGCTGGTCTCGAACTCACAGAGATCCGCCTGCCTCAGCCTCCCAAGTGCTGGGATTAAAGGCGTGTGCCACCATCGCCTGGCCCTACCTACTCTTTATAAATATCTCTGTTTGGATTTCCCACCTGGCTTTACTCTGCTAAGCCATTGTGCCTAAACAGCTTTTTTTATTAAACAATGGTAATAAAACATATAGCATACAGAGGAGAATCCCACATTACAACATTCCTTCTTTTAAAAATGTTTCAAAATTGCTGTAAGATGGCTCAGCAGTTAAGAGTACTGGCTACTCTTCCAGAGGTCCTGAGTTCAATTCCCAGTAACCACATGGTGGCTTATAACTATCAGTAGTAATATCTGGTACCCTCTTCTGGAGTACAGGCATATATGCAGGCATACCATCATATACATAATAAATAAAATAAAAAAAATGTTTCAAAATTGATTTTTCCCTGCATTCTAAATAAGCATTATATCACCCCAAGTCCTCTTCCCTGATTGTTCATGTGGAGTTCAAAGGACAACTTGTAGGAGTCAGCTCTTTCTTTCTTCCATGTTGTCAAGGTCGGCAACAAGCACCTATACTCACTGAGATATCTTGCTTACCCTTCCTTTCTGGTTTTAATATAGCCAATTATATATAGAAAACTGAGATAAGTGTTATCTGAAGAAAATAATTAAGGATATATAGTGAAACAGGGCAAGGACATAGTGACAAATTTTTAGCCCAAAGTACACGTTTATACAGGAGATAATGTAGGGGTCACCATGACTTATGGTCACATCATATTTATCATTTTTTACATTGACTTTCTTTAGAAGAATATTTTAAACTGAGATGTAAAAATTCTTTTACATCAATGCAAACATCAATGCAAAAACCAAATTTATGTTGTCTAATATGTGCCCACTAATCACACGCAATATTTTATATTATTTTTGTGTATACACATGTGCTGTGGTACATGTGTGGAGGTCAGAAGACAACTGATAGGAGTCCTGTCTGTCCTACTATGTGGGCTCTGAGTATCAAATTCAGGCCATCAGGCTTGGTGACAGGTACCTTTATCTACTGAGCCAACTCACTGGCTCTGATGTGAGATTTCCCTGTGTATGCTGTTATTACCAGTAATGAATAAAGAAATTGCTTTGGACCTATAGCAGGGCAGAACTTAAGTAGGTGGGGAAAACTAAACTGAATGCCGGGAGGAAGGAGGCAGAATCAGAGAGAAGCTATGGAGCTGCCACCGGAGTCAGACATGCCAAAACTTTGCCAATAAGCCACTGTCATGTGGTGATACATGACATTAATAGAAATGGGTTAAATTAATATGTAGGAGTTAGCCAATAAGAAACTTTAGCTAATGGGCCAAGCACTGATTTAATTAATACAGTTTCTGTGTGATTATTTTGGATCTAAGCTAGCTGGGCGACAGGAAACCAACAAATGGCTCTCTTTCAACATGGCTCCACATGTTTAATGAGTAAAATTCAGAAATGCTCAATTACATCCCTCACTTGCAATACTTAGACTCTAAGTTCTTGATGGTCACATATGACTAGTAGCTTCTCCATTGGGCAGCATGAATGTTGAATGCCTTCTTCATTGCAGAATGATGGAGTGGGCAGGACTGTTCTGAATCCTATAGCCAGAACTCACACATGAACCGAAAAAGGCATGGACCTCAAATCCAAGAAGACAGAGGATCACCCTGTAGCATCGGAAGTACCCATCAGGCATTCTGTGGATGTCTGTTCAATAAATAATAACTATGCGATAGACCCAAAGTCCTGAGAATCATACATGACACATCTCTGACTTCCTGTGACCTATGTAGTTATCAGAAATTTTAATAAAGGCTAATATTTAATGTAGGTTAATAATACTAAAAAGAAAAATGTCTTTTATATGATTATAAAAATACTGTTTTCAAAGTTAGAATTAAGCTGTATTCATTTTCTCAGTTCAAATTTCTTAGAAACAAATAAAAGGATATGAAACTTGCTGGGCAATGGTGGCACATGGCTTAAATACAAGCACTTGGAGACAGAGGCAGATAGATCTTTGTGAGTTTGAGTTCAGTCTGGTCTACAGAGTGACTGCCAGGACATCAGGGATACATAGAGAAACCCTGTCTTGAAAAATCAACATCAAAAAAAAAAATATGAAACTCCGTTTTTTTTTTCTTTTTTTGTGGCATGTCCATAGTAAATCCAACTGACTGCACTTGTGTTTTTAACATTCACTTACAAATGCATCTTCCAGATGGATCGCTGTAAGAGTTGTCCTCACACTCACTGCAGTGTGTCCCACCGTGACCTGGCTTGCACGGACATTAGCCTGTAAGCTGTAAGAACAGTGTGGGTGCTGAACTGACAAACTTTATGGTCTAAAAACAATGATTTCCTAGGAAACAGTTTTCCTCCAGTGAGTTAGAACATACAGCTGTGTAAAAGTTCAAGACCGGTAATTCCCACGGTCAGCAGTCACCCTTGGCAGGATCAAGCATCACTAGTTAATGTGTTTTGGCTTAGAATTCTTGACCATACTGCCTGCTTCCAGCTGTTCAGGGACAGGTGGCCCCAGACTAGAAAACATACACAGATGTAAATGAAAACAAAACACATATTGGGAAACAGTCCACATTCTTTAACTCCACAGTGATGGGAGTTCCCCATAATTGACAGGGGCACAGGCCAAAGATGTGGTCTAACATTCATCAATCACTCTGGCAAGTAATGTTTCTTTTGTGGAAATACATGATGTAACTACCAAGTGGCTAGTGCTTTGCTCTACAAAATGGCAGTTTTTACTTTATAATTAGTCATGTTGTGGTATTTGTGCTTTGGCAGAAGATTGAATGTTCCTGTACCTTCCCATTTGTGTTCTTGTTTCACTTTTCTGAAAGCTGAAAAGGTTGGAATAATGAGAGAAAAGAAAAAATAAGTCACTATTATAGGAATCTTAAATTGTATTTGACTAAATATGCTTAAGCATACCTCTGTAAGTATACTTGTAGTGAATAGGTAGCCAGATTCTTTAAAGGACTGCATCTACCAAGTTTCTATCCATCCTTGGAATTCCTATTAGTGCCTGCTCAAATAGAGGTAACTATAGGAGGTTGTTGCTTCGGAGGTGTGTTATAATGATGGTTGCTCTTCATTGCTAGTCAGTTCTTTCAGTCTGCCTCTTTGGAACTGATTCCTGTTGTTTCAAGTCCTGTCTTGTTGGCCAAGCAGTGTTGTAATTAATATAGTTTCTGCGTGATGATTTGGATGGGGTGACTGGGAAATGAATGAACATTCTCCATTTACAAATGGTACCAGAATGGAGAATTCACATAAAAACTGAGAGCTTGAGAATGAATTCTAGACACGAAAGAACAGAGTTAAGCACAGCTTCTTGGTAGCTGCTTCCCCCCCTCCCCCGCCAGGTAGGTTCTGTTGGCTGGCACCGGGCAGAGGAGCAGGTCCTCTAAGAGACAGCTTCCTGCCTCAGTATAAGCGCAAAAAACTGCATGGCTTCATTAAGAAATGGCTTCCTGATTCATGCTGGCACTAGCGGCATGAATAGCTCTGGCTCTTTCAGGAGGCCCTGAACTTAAATGGGGTCTGTGAGCAGCATGTTACAAATTAGTTAATAGTGATATAGACCTGCTGAGTCCCTGCATCTGGGGCAGTGAGCATGGCTCTTAGATCTGGTGGTATAGGTACCTTTCTGCCATGTTGGACTGGGCAGGGCCAAAAGGCAAAGCAGCCTTAGTCCTAGCCATGCCACTTAGTATTTAAAAAAAAAAAAATCCTCATCAGAAAATGATTACAGATATGCAATAAAGACAGATTCAGAGAAAAAGGGTCTCTGAATGGGTCACAGTGTTGGATCTAAATGTACGTAGGCTTGGGAAAGAGAAGAAAAAGAGTATAGACAGTTATAAAAAGAAATAGGTTTAAAAAAATCAAAGTCTTTAAGGAGACAATAAAAGTAATATAAAAGAGTAAGTCATAGATTAAGGGAGTAAAGAAAAACAAGCCACATAAAGATGCACAAAGATTCTGGATTATGTATATTATTGTGTTTTCTTTGAATTTTTTGACTGCAGAGAGACATTTGATTCTAGGGGCTGCTAAGTTAAACCAGCAAAAAGGTATCTTGACTTCAAAATTTGAGTCTAAGCATATATTGCTTTGGAAAAGAGGTTATGCTTTTGATTTCACAGAAAATGAGAGTCTGTGGATTCATTCCAAGCTAATGTGGTTTGATGGAAGAAGACCCCCTGAAAGGTCTCTGTGAAACCTAAGAATACTTTGTCCAATAATCAGCAATAAGTAGTCTCAAAAACTACACCCAAATTCTCAAAATGATCATTTATAAATGTTTGTTTTCATTTAAAGGGGGTTGATTATAAATGGTTAAACAGTCAAACTCTTTTTTTTAAAAAAAAATAAGGGGGATATGACATAAAGATCAATACTTTGTATTGGTATGGATCTTTGTTTATTAATTCAAATTTAAGGACGATTTTGTTACACTGTATATGTATTTCTTCTCTTGCTTAAACAGAAATATTGTGTTTGTGCACCTTATTTAAAATGTAATATATAATTAAGAAATACAGATTAATAGATGGTTATCTATAATAATCAAACTTTTAATTATGTTAGGTTTTCTAGGTACACAAAGATACATAGATATATATTTCAGTTAGATAGGTATTCTATCTAACTGAATAGGGCATTTAAATTGTTTTAAGAACTTAGACTTTTCTCAAAAGTGAGACATGTCTGCTTCTGGCAGCAACAATCTACTTTAGAAGGATGATAGACATTGAAGAAACTTGATAAAGGAATTTGCCTTCAGTGTGACAAGGTTAACCATTTGGGCAAGAAAGTTCTCTTGCCTGGACTGCTCGATGTTATGCTGTATGAACTGGAATTCAGGACTCACAGAAAAGTGACTGCTAAACTATCCAAAAGATGGGATGGTCCTTCAGGGTTCCTGCTTCATGAAAAAATCTGCCATATATACTGCAGGATACAGAAGAAAGTGACTGAGAAACTGCCAATATAGGCAAAGCAATATTCCAAATTTCTTGCTTCACAGAAAAGTATGCTGGATACTATGGGCCTGTAAGCTGAAGATGGATGCCCCAACGTAACAGAAGAACTTTGGGTGACTGTCCAGGCAGCAAGATGTCTCTGTCAAGTCCAGTACTTTGGAAGTTGCTTATAATGCACTTCCTGTTTACTTAATTAGTATATCCTTCTGAGGTCTTTGATGGAGTTGAAGAATAGATAGTCATAATTATAGTTTTCCTTAGTCGTGATAAAAGATAAAGTAGATATAAAACTTTAGACTCACAAAGAAGTATTGTAATTCTTGTTTAATACCTGTTTTGTTATTGTAATTTTACTACTCTAAAGTTAAAATCTTCCTTTTTAATTAGACATAAAAGGGGAGATGATACGGAATGTCCTTCTGTATATGTGTTGTTTTTATTGGTTGATGAAGAAAGCTCTTACCGACAATGGCTTAGCAGAGCAAAGCCAGGCAGAAAATCTGAGCAGAGATTTATAGAGAGAGTATGTAAATGCTGCCATGTAGCTGCCGAAGGGGAAGAGCACACTGGAAAACCTTACTAGTAGGCCACAGCCTCACGGCAATGCACAAAACAATAAAAATTGGTTAACTTAAGATATAAGAACTATTTAGAAAGATTCCTAAGCTAGTGGTCAAGCAGTACTGTAATTATTATAGTTTCCGTGTGATTTTTTTGGATTGGGCAGCCGGTAAATGAACGAGCAGTCTCCATTTACAAGGCAACTTCCTTCTTCCCCAGCTACATGTGGGGTTTCCTTCTTCCCTAGCTACATGTGGGGATTCCTTCTTCCCCAGAGACAGGTGGGAATTCTTTCTTCTTGCCTGGCAACATGTGGGAATTCTTTCCTTCTTCCCCAGCTACATGTGGCCATTTCAACTTGCCTCATTTCTGTTTTGAGCCCATCCCCTCTAATTCCTTTAGAACTTCATTACACAACTGCATAGTTCTATCCATTATTCAAGTTGTCTTCTTTTAGATAGATACTTTAAAAGGTTTGTTTTATGTTAACAACATGGTATTTAGAAGGCAGACATATTTCCTATCTTCATCTTAGACAGCTACAGAGTAGAATAAATAGTGGCTGCCAGTGAAGGTGGAGGGAAGGCTAGAATACCAAAATACAGCCAGACAGGAGGGAAAAGTGCTAGTATATGCTATAACACAGTAGGATGACCACAGCTAAAGACAATCTATTAGTCTGAAGTTTAGATATGCTAATTACACTAATTTTGATCATTAAATATGTACCATAATATCACTATATACTCCATAACTATGTGGATGAAAGTTTAATCAAAGCTGGCGGTGGTGTTACACACCTTTAATCCCAGCATTTGAGAGGCAGAAACAGGCAGATCTCTGTTTCTCTACAGGGCTAATTCCAGGATAGCTAGGGCTGCACAAAGAAACCCTGTCTTGAAAAACAAAAGAAAACAAAACATCAAAAAAAAAAACAAAAAGTCAACCAACCAACAAAAAACTAACCAAAACAAAAAATAAAAGCTTATCCAAAACGTTAAAAACATTGTAAAAATGTTATCTTGCTATGAAATGACAGCAATGATCCTGGAGTTATGTGCTTAGGAAAGCCAGTGTTGGGGTGGTGACTGTACTGAAGCTGAGCACAGCATGCCTCTACTCCAGTCCAAGCAGGCATCACTTCTCTGGCAACTCTCGACATTGTTGGCTCACTTGTAGTTTCACACAGTAAAAATCCTTAGCTATTTTCACATGAGTTGGTGCCAAGTAATTACTCCCACCCCTATGCAAGTAATTTTAAATACCTAGTTACACAACTTTATTTTTTACCCTGTTAAAATTTCTTGTTGTTTCTGCATGAAAGTCTGTCAGGCTGTCTAGCCTTGTGTTTCACTTTTAACATATAGCTTACAGTTTTGTAGCATCTATAATTTGAGAAACTTGTTTCTCCAACTCCATCTAAAGTTGACCAAAATATTTGACAGCCCAGTTGGATCTCTCTGTGGGGATGCACTAGAGACAACTTCCTGGCTGACACAGAGATTTATCTGAAGTTATTTAAACAGCTGGGAATCTAATTAGCCATATGTCTTCTCTGTACTCAAATGAAAGTGTTTCCTGGTTGTAGAATGCAACCTTCCTCAAGGGATTGCCCCATGGACCAAACAATTCAAAGCAGCCTTGTGATGAGGGGATTTTAGTTAAATTAATGCTATCGATCTTTAAGGTCATAAATTGCTCTTGGCTTCCATGGTTGAACTATACATTGCATGCTACTACAAACATGCTTCCCCAGAGGTCCAAAATGTTTGCCAGACAGTGATATCTTGAATGTTAGAAGTTCTACATGACTTAAGCCACACATTTGTGTGGAGGCTGGTCTGTCTTCTCTGTGGCTGGTGACTGCAGGTAAATAGAGTATAGGGGAATATGCCAGATGGGTGTGATTGCCTAGTACCCATATCTTGATTTTTAACATTACTGTCTGATAAAGGAACTAACATTCTTTAGAGCTGTGCCTGATTCTAAAAGTGGGGCACTAAGTGTATAAGATGAATTCAGAACAGTTTGCTCTAACCATAAACTGAGGTACCTTGAAGAATTCTAAAATATTTGTGTATGAAAGAAGTATAAAATGTTTGAGTATGAAAAGTCATAAATTCTAACTAAAAGAACTTTTTATGACTGAAGCCTGAATCATTTCAGCAATAAAATAGTGTTGGACCATTATGAGTAGTATAATACAAATACCATGGAATCCATAGTGATATATATGACTGAATAAAAGGGGGACAACAGACATAGTTTTAGTACGGATGAATCCCAGTGATTCCTGGAGATATGATGCCTTCAAGGAGTCTGATAGAACTCATTACTCTGTAAGTTTGGTTTGTTTACGCTGACTTTCCTTTCCAAACGTACAGTGTGGAGGGAGGAAGAGGAATGTGTACAGCATAGAAACCCGACAAACACTACTCTAAGGTGACCATGACTCACAACCAGGATTGGTCATCTTAGTCCTATGTGCTGAAGTGGGTCCTGGTTGTCTTCTTACATCCCAGAACAAGTATTGTTTGAGGGGAAGGGCATTCTACAGATCATCTGAAACCTACGAAAATGGTGAAAAATGAGGAAAGCCAGGAGACAAACATGATAACCTGTTGTAAAGATAGAACCAAAACACACAGCGGGTAAAAGCCAGAAAAATCTGAGTAAATTGTGAAATTTAGTTAGCGATACTATGTTAATACTTGGTTATATTATGGCAAATATATCAATCAGTATAAGAAAGAGGATGTGGTGCATATTTTCTTTGTACTATCTTTATAATCTCACACCTGTGTTTTGTTATTTAAAAGGTGTGTTCTTTTGAAAAGGGAGTTCGGTGTGTTTCCTGTGTGGGTTGGTTGAGGGGATTAGAGCAAAACAAAGGGAAGGGCAAACACATTCTATGTAGAAGAGCCATCTTCAGCAGGTTGTGGAGGCACATTCCTGCAAGCCTAGCACTCAGGAGGCCGAGGTGGGAAGATTGCAAGTTCCAGGCCAGTTTGGACGACATAGGCAGATCCTGGACTACATAGGGAGATGCTGCTTTAAAAAATTACTTATATAAACCTTTGGATACAAGTTCTCAGTGGAGTTGAAGTTAGAGATGACTCTAACTCTTACTAATTAAAAAGATTCTAGAAATTGTATTTATTTATTTGTTTTGGAGACCAGGCCTCATTTTATATTCCAGGCTAGCCTCCAACTCTTTCTATCTCACTTTCCTGGGATTTTAGGTATGCAACACCAAACCTGGTTTAATTCAGTCTTTTGAATAGTGTTTTGATTTAGATAAACCCACATTCCTGGATCACTGACTATCTTGTTTAATGTCAGTCAGAATTAGAACCACTAATTCTCTACAGTACATAAATAAAATGCTGTCCCCAAATCTGGAAAATACGCTTCACTGTCCATTCTTATTCCTAGTATACTAAAAAGCTTTAAAGTGCCTTGCCTGGTCACAGAGGCTGCTTGGAGGGTTCTCAGGGCCACAGTCACATGACTGACACCTTCTGCCAGGGACCAGGTTGCAGTACCCATCAGCACAATGGTCAGGGGCAAGTCTGTGATGTGTGGGAGACAAGAGCATGCTCCAGTGACAGTATTACAGAGGAAAGCTCTCAAACCCAGGGCTATGCAGCGGAACGCACTCTAGAAGGATGGGAGGAATACCCTGGAATAATAAAGCTGTGATTAGAGGTAGACCCTGGTATTTAACAAATTATAGACAAGGCTTTTGAGATGTCCCATGCATGAGTTCTTTGAAGGGCCCACTGTGCAGCACAGGCTGTGTTGAAGTATCCCAGCAGCTGTACACCTTTGATGAGCTTTGATCTTCCCAAACACCAGGTTCATGGGCCAGCCTGAGCTGGAGCTTTTGATGTCAATGACTGTGTGCCTTCACAGCAATAGAAGCCCTAAGACAACTAGTTTGTACTGTAAACTCCCAGAAGCATTGGCTATCTTTGTTCATCCCTTATAAGTCCCTAATAGAGCTTCATATTGTCAGTTCCCATTGATCAGTAGATGAATAAAGCATGGTAGGAAACATTTCAGGATATTTTATGTATATAAAGCCTGAATAACAGTAATAATAGTCAAATTCTCAATATTATTCCTATTAAAACTTTTCACATCCTCTTGCCTACCTTTAAAACACCAACACTGAATCACCAAGGTATTTTCTGTGTTTTTTTCCCCCACATACCATGATAGCCATGATGCCCCAAACCATACCTTCCAGGTGAGCACCTGTCACAACAGTGTCCCATAATGTGTGCTTACACTGATACTGGCCTCCAAGTGGGCTGCAACTGCATCCAGTTGCACACTGAGGGTGACACTGGCAGGCTTCAGGGGACAGAGGAAGGGAGATTTTGGTGAGGGTGGGCAGAGAAGTAACTTGTTCCTTAGTGCTTAGTTCCTGTCTACTTCATTTAGTATCTTTCTAAACCTTCTCACCTGTTATATGGGGATAAGTCAGGATTTATACATGGGAACATGGAGCTGTAGTACAGGTAGTATGCCTGTGTGGTACTTAGAAAAGTGTTTTGCATGTGGTAAGTGCTAAATAAACTTTACTGAACAAGCTAATGAAACATTTAACACAAGCTGCCTTAAATGACTGATTACTTGTACTCTGTGAGTCATTATACCTTAAATTGTTGATGTGTGGGGCAGAGACCTACATTAATGAAGTATCCCACATAGGTTTACATGCTGCAGTCTTGGTTCCTATTGCAGAACTATTAAGAGATAGGGATTTCGGGAAGTGATCATAGGGTCATGAGGCTCTGCCTTCATCAGTGGATTAATCCATTGGTGGATATATAATTTGATGACAGCTTTGGGAGGTGCTACAAATTAGGAGGAGGGGTTTGGCTGAAGGAAATAAATACTAGGGGTGTGACTTGAAAGAGTAAAACTTTTCCCTGGCCTCTTCCTTGTCTCTTTCTAATTTCTGATGACCATAAAGCAAGTAGCTCTGCTCCATGTTGCCCTCGTGCATTTTGTCTGTTTCGTCCCAGGCTCAGAAAAAATGGAGCCACCTAACTATGAACTGAAACCATAAACAACTTACTGCTTTTCAAGTTATTTTTTTCCGGAATTCATTACAGTGATAAAAACTAACAGGTACAGCAAGAAGCTTTTTATGGTCTCTATTCCATGCATTTCATGAGACTGTGAGTAGGCCCTCAAAATAGCTGTCAGTGGATAGCATGAGTTCTCAATTTCAAGCTGATTTCACTTTTTAGGAGACATTTGACAAAGTTAGGAAACTTTTTTTTTTTTGATGTCACAAATTGAGGAGAGGGATGCTGACCCTGGGGGTCATAGATGAGGTAAAAATCCTATTATACAAAGGCAAACTCCCATACCTCCACACAAAGAATTATCCAGTTCCAAATCTCAGTAGAGTTATAGCTAAGTAAATATCAGACTATGTAATTTTTTTTTACCTTTACACCATTATCTAGTATGAGAGGAATACCTTGGTTTGAGTTCATTCTAGTCCTAATATTCTAGGATTCCAAATGCATGTTTGGACCATTGCCTCAGCAGACTCACTCCATTACTTGCAGTGAAGTTCCTCACTGCACTTACCATTCTGACAGATTTGATTCTACCATGCCAGGAGACCACCATGAGCATCATCTAATCATTGACTGATGGGTATGTTGTTGTTGGGAGTGGATGCTAAAATTGATCTATTAGCCTACATTCCAAAAAGCATCTGCAGGCCCACAGTGCCTCAGAAGAGTCATAGAAAGACACTCACCCATGTCCCCATTGTGCAGCTGTGCGGACATCCTGACCAAGGGCTTTTCACACACTGCTGGGAGCACTTGAGGTTCCAGCCTGAGGCCATTTCAACACAGTTTTTAGTTCATACTCAGCTACATCCTACTCGCTGCAGAAATCCTCAGTGAATTGGTGTGGGGAATGAGGCCAAATTTTTGAGATGATGAGAAAAGAAGACACATGTTCCAACTCTGCTGTCTAAGAGTCTCAATGCATAAGCAAATATCAGAATATAAACTCAAAAAGACACTCAGGCCAGTCTTTCAAATTGTCTGGGACTTTTATAATTTTATGATCTTCAGTGACTCTGGTCCTGTGATAGGACAGCTGAATATTGGTGTTAGAATCTTAAACTCTGGTCCTGTGATAGGACAATAAACATTCTTAATTGCTGAGATATTTTTCCAACCTGAATTCAATCTTTTAGATTAGTTTTTCTTCCTTTTTGTAACTCATGGGCTTGTTTATAGATCCAGTCCTAGTCTACCACAATGCAGCAGAATACTCTACCAACTATGAAACATTCCTCTGTCTGTAAGCCTGAACCAGTTTGTTCAAGTTTGTAAAATACAGATCAGCTAGGTAAAATTAAATGTCAGAGAAAATTAATATCTTCTCATATAATTACATCTATTGTAACATTTAAGACATACACTGAATTTTGTTTGTTGTTTTTGAAGCTAAAATTTAACTGCGTGTAGTTTTCTGCCTCCCCCCTTCCTTCTTTTTTCTTTTTTTTTTTTTTTTGGTTTTTCGAGACAGGGTTTCTCTGTGGCTTTGGAGCCTGTCCTGGGACTAGCTCTGTAGACCAGGCTGGTCTCGAACTCACAGAGATCCGCCTGCCTCTGCCTCCCGAGTGCTGGGATTAAAGGCGTGCGCCACCATCGCCCGGCTCCTTCTTTTTTCTTAAAAGATCTTGCCACCCTACTATAGTTAAATGGTTCCCAAATGATGCCTTGAGGTAATAATGGCAGGAAGTCTTTGAAATGACATTCACGATATGTATGCCTAAGTTCTCTGAAAGTAGAAATACAACTGGAGCTCAAGGATTGTAAATTTCAAGTGTTCTACTAACAGGGTCTCCTTTCCATTTTGCTATCATCTCCGCTGATGCAAAATGAGTGGCCTTAACATCAGTAACTTTTCTCACCTAGCTTCTAAGCTACTGAAAGTCAACTGACTTTCAGGTTTGTAGAGTTTATCACGTTTCCATGCCATCAGAGGAACAGAAAAGGAAGTTAGATTTAGGTTATCTCTGGGCTGCATGCTGGAGAAGCTTCTCAATTCTCTCTTCATCTGGTAAAGACACAGACAACATCACTGAGCTTTTAGGAGCATTGCAATGTAATATTGAATTACAAGGTAGTATAGCACATAGTGTACAATAAATGGGACATCTCCTTTGATAGTTCTATTTCTCCATTTACTTATCCTTGTTGCAAAGTTGATATATGGTCTAGATTCTCAGAGCCTTTTCATGTTTGAGATGGGGTCCCATGCATACCATACCTGGAAGTAGCTGTAAGGCAAAAGGTGGAGATGCTCCTTGTGGCTTCTTATGTGTACAGTGCTTGTTTCCTCTAGGGGAAACATGAATATCCCAGTTAGCTGTGGACTAAACAGGAAGGAATCAAAGAATGTTGGGCGAAGGATACAGAAAATTTTTTCAATCTTCATATATATTATATCGCCTCATACACCTCACTTATAATGGATAGTGCACGGAGTTGAATTTGCAAGTTTTAGTTCACTTGGAATGGTGTTAGAATTGAAAAATTTCAGAATGGCTTTCTCCCATATGTGTAGATTGTGATTTAGGCAGGAAGAACATTTTCCCCCTGTCTATAACTATAGCTCATAGGACTGGGAAAACCCCTAACATTCTTGACAGGTCTAATTATCAACCCATCTCTAAAAAATTTGATCAGTTCATCATGGCTCTGGACTGCAGAGCAAAGGATAGCAAATTGGAATCCTTCAGAAGATGTTACACATATGGGGGAGGGGGAAGAGGACAATATATAGAAAAATTAGCTACATTTATAGACCTTACAATTTGGAAAAGATTTTTGTTGCTGTTGCCATTGTTAGTTTTGTATTTTGTTTTGAGATGCCAGGGAGCTATTCTATGAACAAATAAATACATTTGTTTTTTTCAAGTGAATTTTATGCTCAACAGGGCAAAGTTCATTTAAAGTCCTTGGTTTTGATTTATCAACAACAGAGAACTATGTCCTATCAAGGGTCTCAAATTGGTTCACCAGCTCTCATCACATGATGCAATGACTCATCATCATCTTCATTTATAACCTGGCAATATTTAAGCATGCATGGGCAGCCTATTTATGGTGGTTCTCCAGTTGTTCCTATCCTGGGCAGTCCTAGATGCTTGTGTTATTTTCATACTCAAGGTTCCGCAGTCTTCCTTTATGCTGTCTATCCGGTGATTTTTGGACTTTCCCTTTTACCTTTTTCCATACACTTCTCCACGCAGTGTTATCTTTGGGTATCTGCTGCCATCCATTCTCATAACATGGTTGAAGTATCTCAAGCACCATTGCCATATTCTGTAGTTTACTTCCTTCCGTAGATGGAGATGTTTCTTAATGTTATCATTGTTCAGCCTATCTCTTTGTGTGATGCCTAGAATCCTTCTGAGACTTGCCCTCTCAAACATATTCAGCTGCTGTTCTGAGGAGCGTTTCATTGTCCAGTTGTAAGGAAGGCAGCACATGACAAGTGTCTCATATACTTGTAATTTTTTGTTGTCATTTTGTCTCTTGCTGACCAAACCTATCCTAGTGCTTGGAATGCAGCCCTCACTATCCCCATCTGCCTCTTGACATCTGAAATAGTTTCCTCCTTTGAATTGAGATTATTCCCAGATAGATAAAGTTGACTGTTTCCTTGAGGTTCTGACTCTTTATTATAACTTGAGAAATACATCAGTAGCCACTTGAACACCAGAGATGATGAGAAAATATTAAATATTGATAGTCACAAGATAGAGGAAGCTATCAAGAGAGCAGAACGCAGAAAGGCCCAGGAGTGGACGACATCACGATGGAGGAGCTGGAGGCGGCTACAACAGGCTCAGGGGCTGAGGCACTTCTTAGGCTCTTCAGAGATATGGGAACACGAAGTGATTCTCACAGAATGGAGGCACTCAGCCATAATTCCCATACACAAAAAGAAGGACAAGCTGGGCTGCTCAAACTACAGGGTCATTGGTTTGTTGTGTCATAGCTACACGATCTTCTGCATTAATCCTGCAAAGGATCGAGGGCAGAACAGAGGAAATCCTAGTATAGGCCCAGTGAGAATTTAGAGGTAACAGAAGCACAATAGATCAGATCTTCACTTTGAGGCAACTGGCAGAAAAATACAAAGAATTTGGAAAACACTTATTTGTGTGTTACATAGACTTCAGGGAGGCATTTGACAGCATTTGGAGAAAAGGACTTTGGGAAACAATGAGGTTCTATAGGTACCTAGAGAAAATCATAAAGATACTAGATAATGCCTATAAAGATACCTTGGATGTGCAATGACTACCTCCAGAATAATGTCTTCTGAGGAGTCCTGAGCTCCCTTACACCACTCCCACAGGAAACATAGTCGAAGGGAGAAGGTTGGATGTAGGCTTAACCAGAACATCTTTGGAAGCTTCTTTTTCTAATTGGAATTTATTCTTTCTCAAGTCTCCTTCAGGAGGTGAGGAGTAGGCAGTTTGGTAGGAAGGGTGAGAGGGATCATCGGCTCAGAGTCTCTTGCTGCAGGGAAAGATTTGAATGCAAACAAAAGCCTCTATTGACACGCCTCTGGTTGAAAATCTCTACTCACATGTTGGTAATTACTTGGTTTTGGAGAAAAAGCCCCATGAGGGAAAAATTTGTTATTTTTGCTGCTTATTATTCTTACAAAAACATTCAGTTGCTACTTCCTTAAGCCTTACCCCTCAAACACATCACTCCAGCTTCTAGCTACTCTTCCTGGTTAAAGAGCTTGTGTACACACTCTTGGTGCAGCTCCAGTATCTTTAGGAAACCCTTTGGTTAATAATGCTTCCCAGATGTGCTACTTTTTGAAAACCATTTTATAACAATCCTCTTCTAGCAAAACAGATACGGATACAGTTCAGGAATGTTTCTCTCTGCTTTCTCAAGAGGTAGGAGTTTATGGGTGCCTGGGGTTTAAAGCGAACAGCTATGGTAAAGTCCATGGGAAAAGAAAAATTGTTGACAACAAATCTCAGGCAAGCTCCAGGGAGAACCATGGCAAATCCTGGTTAAGTCCATGTAACAGGGCTCCCAGGAACTGGGTCTCAAAAAATAGTGACAACAGCAGGCACCTGGCCAAACCACACACACACACACACACACACACACACACACGCGCACACACGCGTGCACACAAAAAATAAAACCAAAAAACACAGGGAAGAACGTAAATTGCTTTCCTTACAGCCATGGCCTGAAAAAGTTCAGGAGAAGAGAAGGATTTTCTGGTATGTATACGCTCTATTTGAGTTGCCTGGCTACAGTCCAGAGGCCAGCTGAGATTAATGTTCTCAAACCTTTGCCGTGAAACCTGTGTTACATCCGAAAATAAACTTGAAAGCAGGCAGTGTTCAGTGACCCATGCACTGATGAACTGAGCATATTCCATATAGACAATCTTATTTTTTCACAATTGTGGAATTCTGTCCAAAATATGAAGGGAAAAATAATACTTCTGTGTGTATGTTAGGGATTCTGTCTGATTGAGAAAGAATAAAAATGCACTTATTTCCCAATTTCTATTCTGTCCAAGCAGGAGAAACACTCCTCTTCTAACTGCCTGAGGGCATATAAGTACAAAACCCCCAACATGCTTGCTAGATTCCAATCCCTGTCAGTCTTTATACTGGATGTGATATAATACTTATTAATTATCTTTGCCCACACTCAGAACCTCTGCTCAAATCTGCCTCTTGTTACTCTGCTTGTGTTTCTACAATAACTTGGCTATTCTCCCCTTTCTGTCCTTGGCCCAGTCCATATTCCACACCGCTGCCAACAAAGCCTTCCAAACTAGTTCTCACTGCCAACAGAATAATACTTAAAATATTTAGACCAGAGTTCAAGTTGCTCTATGATCTACTCCAAACTGCTCTCCAGCTGGTGACTGCTTGCTTGGTAATAATTAAGCATTGGCCTCTGAATGAGGCATACAAAGACACAGGCAGGCCAGGGCCTCACAAAAAACAGGCCAGGGCCTCTGTCCCAGAGCAGAGCAGAGCCCTGCGCTGGAGACAGAAACATAAATAAGAAATTGTCCTATTATCAGGCTCTGAGAGGTCAGAAGTATATTTAAAGTCAGTCCTGCACCGTGATTTCCAAACATTTAAAGAACATTTAGAAGTGCTCAGTATAGGAGAACCCCCCCCCCCCCCCCGTCATTTCTGTCCGATGATGCGCCCATGTCCCAGTTGCAGCTAAGAGCTTGTAGTGGTCCCTCCTCTAGAAAACTACACTTTTACCTATCTCTAGTCCCACATCAACCCCTGAGAGGCCCACAGTCAATGACTGACAGATGTGGAGGGTTATTAGAAAGGGCTGGCCTGATGCCTCAGGGAGCAGGACAGAAACTTCAGTCAACAAGGCTGTTTTTGAAATTGTTTTCTTCTGCTTCATCTGCCTTGAGATGTTCATGTCTTGCTATTATAGAACCGTTAGTTTCTGGAGGTAGCGTCTTACTCTTCTTACACTGTTGTCTACCCATCTCTTCCTCCAATGACTTAGGTGGTCACAGTTCTTCCAGATGCAGTTGGGCTCTGTGGCTCTGGTGATCACTCCTCCAGGTGCAGGGAGGGCCTCTGGTGGTCACTCCTCCAGGTTCAGGTTCTTATCCACTTGAATATTTTCTTCATCTGCATGATAACACTTATTGTGTCTATTAAATGTGATAATATATAGGAAGCATAGAGCTTTGAATAAAAGGAAGTTTTACTAGTATTACATCAACCGCAGCAAACACACCACAACAATGTACTGAATGAATGAGCAAATAATTGAGTGGTATTTAATTTATTTTCTATTACAATTAAAATCTTGCCCTCAGTATAGGAAGAAAATGATCATACTGTTTCACTTTACATACTTGATGTCAATCTCAATCCGAGTTTTCTATGAGTGATAACATTCCCTAACCATTGTGATCAGCATTCTTTTGGGCTTCAACTCTGAACTCCTGCTTGAGATTCATAATAGTCATGATATTAACATGTCATCATTTTCAGCACCTATCACATGGCACATACTAAAGTATTGTTAAGTAGATAACTTGTGCATGTATTTTAAATAATGTCTGATTTGTGTTGTCTTATCTAAAAGGAGGAAGATATTTTCTTTTCTTTTTTTTTTTTTTTTTTTTTTGATTTTCGAGTCAGGGTTTCTCTGTAGTTTTTGGTGCCTGTCCTGGAACTAGTTCTAGTAGACCAGGCTGGCCTTGAGCTCACAGAGATCTGCCTGCCTCTGCCTCCCTAGTGCTGGGATTAAAGGCATGTGCCACCACCACCCGGTTGGAATATATTTTCTTTATAGTATTGCCTAAACATAAAAAATCCATTTCTAAAAAGCTATAAGTCACTATCATAAATAAGCAATATTAAAGACTCTGAAAAATGCAGATGTAGATTTTGTATGTGGTGGACCCTGCACACCTAGCCAGGGACAGTGCAAGTCGTCTACTCATGCCTCAATTCCAGTCATCAAAATAGCAAATACGAAGCCTCTAGAGAAACCCTGTCATCTTTTCCCATTGACTGAATAAATAAAGGACACAATCCATGAGACTGCGGGACAACGGGATCTGCTTTCTTTATCTAAATACCACCTTCCAAACTGACTTTCAAATGTTTGCTCTCCTTGAAGACTTTCACCCTGAATCACCTTTTTCTTTCCTTGGTTTGGAGTCATGCTCTTGAGAATCTTATATATTTTATTCATCTATTATTAGAAATCCATAAGCTCTACTATGTGTCTGGCCCCATGCTAGGGGCTAATGTAAGCTTGGTAAATGTGATAGACAAAGCCTTGTACGTTGTACCATCTTGGTAGAGAGAGATTCAGATATCCAATGAACTCATTGTATATGACTGAAACAACAAAAGTAGTAAGTTTTGCCTCAAAAGTATATAACCTGTGGTGCATGATAATACAAGCATGGCTCTAACCTGAATCTGGGCAAAGACATTCTGCCCTAGATGCCTCAGCCATGAGCTCCAAGCTCTATGTGTTTACTTATATGCCATCAAATAATGGCTGTGGGTAGAAAACAGGAAATATGAGCCAGAAGTACAAGTCCTTAGAGGGGCATAGCTTCCTTTGCTTCATAAAAATAGAAATTCAGAGAGGCAGGTTCTATGCAGGTATGACCAGAGATATGTGGGTGGTATTCACACTGCTCGTTTTTAGGCAAGCATCCAAAGGAGAGAACCTAATGTGAGGGCATATGGAGGGACTGAGGATAGAGTGGAGGTATGAGGGGTTGTTGGACTGGATACTCCAGAGTTTGCACTGATTCACTGGTAGTCCTGTGAGAACACTGGTAGGCCACAGGCCTAACATGACTTATTCTGAAAAGTGAATTCACATCTAGAGAATCAATCCTCTTCTTCCCTTCAATACTCTCTAGTTATACTCTAAAAACCAGGGAAAGGAGATACTAGGATATCTCTTGACTACAATGCACCGATTTTCAGGTAGCTATCAGACCATACTGGTGGGTATGCAAGTGGTACTGTTTATCTCATTCTTGGAAACATCTGAGACAAAAGAAATTAATTAGGCTGTTGTGACTATCTTAAGATCACTGTTTTTCAATATCCATTCCTATCATGAAATAAAATCTGACAATGACTATTTTAGAGCAGAATGTGCTAATAACATGTTAAAATAAACACATTCAGCATCAGTCACAGGAAGAACACCCATGGAGGTGATGTGTTGACAGAAGTTTTCTGTCCTGCCCAGTCCCACAGCCGTTCAGTCCCAAATAAATATATAGAGGTCTACATTAATTATAAACTGGTTGGCCTATTAGCTCAGGCTTCTTATTAACTCTTACATCTTAAATTAGCCCATAATTCTTGTCTATGTTAACCATGTAGCTTGGTACCTTTTATCAATGAGGTGTTTTCATCTTGCTTCCTCTGTGTCTGGGTGACAACTCCAGACTAAGTCTTTCCTCTTCCCAGAATTCTTCTGTTCTTGTTGCTCCACCTATACTTTCTGCCTGACTACTGGCCAATCAGCATTTTATTAAAACAATACAACTGACAAATCTTTACAGGGTACCAAATCATTGTCCCACAGCAGTGATGCCACAGGTCCCAGAATTCTACCTAGATAGAGAAGTTCAGCTGAATCTGGTTGTGAAGATTTGTACTGCTCCAAGGTACAGTATTGAAATCACAACAACAACATCACCATATCAAATAGTCCACTACCCTGGCAGGCCTCACAGTAGCCTTTCTTGCCCTCATACTTGGAAAAGGTGTCCATTGACACTTCGCTTCCATTTCATCATTTGAGCAGTGAGAACGGAGGGAATGAAATGAATTTGATTATTTCCTCTCACAGAACCAGACTTTGCTCAAGCTAGGACCTTTAGTATCTCTATCAGAACTTCTTCTACCAGTTTACCTGTATATAAAACCTACATATTTGGGTAGCAGATCAGTCGAGCTAATTTTAAGGTATTCTATGGGATGATTTGTGGTGTTCTATGGATGCCCAGTTCAGCAAGAATAATTGTGTATCAGCCAACAGTTCTGGCACAATGTGAATTGAGTGAAAATCGACTCTGTGTTCCAGGACTTTGTCATTGCAACACTTTTATAAAGAAAGTTTTATAAAGAAAAACTTTTATAGTATAAAATGCTTGTAAAAGTACTTCTCAAATCTTAACATAACATGTTCAGATAAAATGTAGATTTAAGACTTGAGACTCTTGTTTGGAATGCTCTCAAAAGTCTGTATTTTATTAACTCAGTAAATTTTATGCCTAATTCTACTCAAATAATAATTTAAATATTAAATACAGATAATATTCAGATATTTTTCCTCAAACCAAATGTCAGCTTACAAAAAAAAGTGGAGTGAATTTCTTCACTCTAGATGTGGCTAAGGAAAGTGCTTATGGGCCAGATTTAATTTGTTTTGCTCATCCAATGTGCTTCAGGGTATTGTCATATAGATGTGGGTGAGGGTTATTTCATGGAGCCTAGGGTCAACTATGATGGACAGTTTCCCCATAGTGGTCTCTGTTCAATAGTTTTCCTTTTGCCAACATCACTGAGTCTGTGTCCCACATAAGCCAACTGGTCTACCAGCACAGTAATACATCATCCTGAGGTTGAGGCTTTCCCACAGAAATCTGATTTAGGGTCTTTAGTGATGATGTCACATGGGGAGTGTTTTTTTTTAACTTTCTTCACATACATTTCTCCTTCTATGTAAAAATTCTAGGATATCTGATTCTAAGATGCCTGATTGAGTCTATCCTTCACATTTATTTTGTTATCTCCTCTACCTACATGTTTCTAGTAAAATAATTAAATTTTAGACCCCAACTATTTCCTTAGAGGCATATGTTTCTTATTTACTAGCTATATTTCTTAGACAAATCAAGGTTATTGTTCTTTTATTAGGTTAACTCTCTGTTTTTCTTTGTCTAAAATATCATGTTGGGTTGCCAAGAGTTGAGAACAAAGAACAAAGAAAAGAGTTGAATGACTTTAAACTTCCCAATTGCATGATGAATTTCTTTTTTTAAAACATATTTTTATGGATTTGTTGAGTATTTCACATCAAGCACCCCAGTCCCACTCATTTCCTAGTCCCTCTATATCTACTACTCACCCCATAGCACAGCCCCACCAGAAGAAAATTTTAAAAAATTGATGAAAAACAAAACAAACAAACAAAACCTTCTTCACTTCTCTGTTTTTCCCACCTCTTCATTAACTCTTCATTCATCTTAGTGACATTGGGAGCTGCAGTGTGTCTCGCAGTATATCCTTTTGTTCACTCAGCTTTACTTGTAAATGTTCACTGTGTAATGTATTATTATTCAGGTTCAAGGCCTTTGGCTTCTGGCACACCATCAATACTGGACCCTTGCTGAATCTACCCTCTGATATTTTGCTGTTGTCCTAAGTCATGGAGATCCTGCATCTATGGTTCTGCAGGGTCAGTCTCTTCACATGCTCCATATATGGAGTGATTTTGAGGTGTGCCAACTCAAAGCCTTGAATATGGGTCTGGAAGGTAGCTGACTTGGTCAGTCTAGGTCACTGGGACTTACCCCCTCAGGTGAGGGGCAGAGTCAGCTCTTCTATGCCCCATGGTGAGGGGTGGGGGCATCTTTCCCAAGTGTGCGGCTAGCTCTCTGCTGCAGTGGCCAGTAAGGGGGGGCATGGCCACCTCTCCCAGGGTCAGAGAAGGGCAGTGCCAACTAAGCATGGTCCTTGGATTTCAACACACCTGGTTCCTATGGCCCTCTGTGGTAACATGGGCCATGGAGATCAACACAGACCCTAGTTGTAATAGGAACACAGATCCAGACATGGCCCTTGGCATCATCACTGGCACAGACATCACTATGAACCCTGTGGCAGTGTTAGCTACCCAGATAAGTGTGTCCTCAGCAGCAGCATTTCACTCAGACACCAGTATTGTCTCGGGTGGCTGATCAGATCCCAGGTATCCATGTGGCCTTCAGTGGTAATGGGAGCCATGGTAATCAAATCAGACCCTGGCTGGTGTAGGGCCACAGACCCAGACATGGCCCCTGGCAGCAGCTTAGGCCCAAATGTAATCATGGCCCAGAGTGGCAATGCAAGCCACTCAAATCTGCATGACCCCAATAGCAGCATGTTCCTTGGATACTAATATGCCACAGGTTGCAACCCAGACCTCAGGCATCCATGTGATCTTTGGTGGCAATATAGGCCACAGACATCAACAAATACTCTGCCTGCAGTAGAATTGCAGACCCAGACATGGTCCTCAGCAGTAGCCTGGACCCTGATGTCACTATGGCTCCAGGTGGCAACACAGGCCACTCAGATTAGCATGGCCCCAGTGACAACATTGTCCTTAAATACTGTCATATCTCCAGGCAGTGGCCCAACCCTTGGTATAATGAGCATAGTAAAAAATGCCTTTTAGACATGTAAAAACATAATGTAATACACATAAAGAATGTAATGAGCATATTAAAAATGCCTTTTAACCATGTAAAAATAGCTTAGTCAGGATCCCTGCTATACCTAAGGCTGTACCTGATAACCAGAACTCAGTGACCTCACTCATGATAACCAGACACAATCCTAGAACTCCATGACACCCACTAGACAGTATACAAAAAGAAACCAAGACCAATGCTCTGCTCTGCACATCTGGATACCACCATGATCTGCCCTGCAACTGGAGAGCCTCTCCCAGGATCATGACCTTCCTATTAGAGACTTCTGTTAGAGACTGGATCTGACCTTCAACTGAGATATGTCATACAGGTGAGCAGTCTTGAGGAGGTAGACTTAGGACTGTAGTTAGGAATTTAGAGTGTGAACCTAGTGTGATGATCCTCAGTATAATAAAATAAATTTTTTGTTATACTAACCACATGTATCTACCTTCTTGATTGTTATTCTCGGATATCTACAGGACCTTTGATGGTAACAGGAGCCATGAATGCCAACACAGACTCTGGTTGCAGTAGGGCCACAGACCCAGACATGACTGCAAGCTGCAGATTTGACCCACACCATTGATTTGTACTATTTGTGGGTATGTGAATTATAGCAACAAAGTCATTACATATAACAGACACATGCATGCACACATATACATGCACACTTGTAGGTATACATGCACACACACCTTGCGAGAACACACACACTCCCTAAAACAATACCAATGTTCAATATGTTCTTTAAGAGCACCACCTCAGTCAGTGGAACAGAGAGAAGCCTGATATGCTGAAGGGTGTGCAGAAACTGGCTTGACTGTATAATTTTCATGATCTTTACTTTTTTTTAAAACTTGCAAAAAACCTCTATGACATAAAGACTTAGCTTGTTGCATGCCAATGCTGTTACTCGGGCTTATTCATTGGACAAAAAGATGGAGCATGATGCTGTGACACAGAGGAAACCACTTACCCAGTTCCCAAGGGTTCTCTGATGCCTTGAGGGACACACAGGTTCACTGTCTGAAAGACAAGGATCTGTGCATTTGGTCCCATAAAAATACTGAAGCTCTGTTTCCTTTCCATTCCTCCCTTGGTTTCACTTTTTTCTTAACAGAAGATTTCTGAACCAGTATTAAGAGGGATTTGAGAAGAAAAGGGTAAAATAATTAAAAGATAAAAAGAGGGCTTTGTTGAGATATCTAAGTAGTTAAGTTTACTAGTCTCCAAACCTGGTGACTTGAGATTGATCTCTGAGACCCACGTGGTGAAAAGGAGAGAACTGACTTCTGTATGTTGTCCTCTGGTGTCTATCTCTGTGCACACATGCATGCATGTGCACACACATGAAAATAAATGTAGTAAAAATAAAGAAATCACTTGAAAATCACCTAAGATCCTTTCATCATGCACAAAGTAATATAAATTTGTATACAGAATTCTAGTATTAACTGCAAAACAAGGCAGGCACCTCTATGGGCAGCATCCTATACTAACACACCTTCAAAATGTTCATTCCCTTTGTTGCAGCTAAAACTTCTTGAGAAAAAGAAACTGAGAATACTTGGAAGTACTTGATGGCCATGGTCTAAGCATGCACGAAATGCATCTACCATTGTCCTTGAGTCAGGAAACTGCACATGCTCAGCAATGTACACTATAAGCTGAGCTTGCTCAGCAATGCTCCCAAGTGTTTTCCTATGCGAAGATATACAGCTTTCCCAGATTACATGCTTTGCTTTTAGAGCAACTGTGGTATTTTCTATGTCTGTGACAGACAACAAATCTTTCTTCATTATTTTATCATCTTGTTATGTTTATTTGTACTGTAAGAACTATGAGGGGGCTTTATTGTACTCTGTTACATTAACAGAAGTCATGTGTCCTTGGTTTCATAATTTGTAATTGATTTTTATTTCTCTGGTTCGCTGGGAAGAAATGTGAGCACCATCTGCTGGTCATTTGTGAAAACTTCAGGAAGCCTCAGAGAAAGGCTGTGTACACTGACTTCCTAAAGTTTTGGGGACATACTGAATCATTTTTAAGGACTTAGAGTTAACAGGATTCTTTGAATTCATAACAAGGGAATCTTATGGCTGAGACAGTAAGCCTCAACCTTGACTTGCATCAAAATTGACCTCCTAGGATTTACCCTGGCAACCTCAAGGGTCAGGGCTACTCAGTACAAAGTGGTTGTGCTTGCACTGGTCACAGTTGGCTCCTTGCACATTCTCTTTGTACAGTCACTGGCCAACCACAGACCCTGTGGCAGGATCAGAGTAGTTCTACAAAGGCCACCAGACAAGGTCCCACAGGATAACATTCACAAGCTAGGGACACAAAAATACACTGTTTTAGTACCAACTGTGGGAAATCTAGAATGTAATCTAGCATTTTACCCACACCAGATTTAATCATTTAGATAATTAAGTATATTTAAATAATTATACTGATGACTTACAGATATCCAGAAATACCTTCCAAACTTCTGGCCTTGAGAAATGTTGGTTAATTCCATACATATACTTTTAGAAAAATATGAGGATGAGAGGAAGGTTGCTAGTTTTTTTAAACATGGTTTCATGTAGCTTAGGATAGCTTCCCCTTGCTATACAGCTGAAGAAGGTGACTTCACACACAATTATCCTGCCTCTACCTTCCAAGTACTGGAATTAGCCATGTGTGCCACCATGCCCTGTTTACACAAGTGCTGGTATTGGGGATGGACACTAGACTTGCCTAGGTAGTATTCTACCAACTGAACTACATTCCCCACCTAGAAGATTACTATTTTGAGAGATGGATGTTAAAAGTAGATCAATTATTTTCAGATCAATGAAAATGTCTTTGAACTTGGTAGAGGTGGTGCTTGCATAACCCTTTTCAGTGAATGGCTGCTCATTTTTAAATGATAATTAAATCATTGTTGTGTGAATTTTAATTCAGAAAGAAAATTAAATTTAAAAAAGAAAACTCTAACTAGCAGGCATTCCCTTGGAACCTTTGGGCCACTCAGATCAGGGAATCCAGTAGGCTACCTGTAGATTTCCAACTCTCTTCCAGTTCCAACTCCTCAGTTTCATGTCAGTGCTGTAGAAGACTACCTGCTTTGGTCTCCTCCCTGTCCTCACTGCCCCCTCCTCCAGTAGATTTTCTCTAGCCTCTCCCCTTTATCATCATTTTGTTCCAGTACCCAACTCCAACAGGCATTTCCTGGGAACTTGTAAAACAAGGCTGCAAGAGAAACAAGTAGGCCACCAAAGCAAGTAGGTGAGCTTCAGATCTTCACTCCCCTCCAAATCTAAATCCTGAGTCTCTATCCCCAGCTCTGTAGCAGACTAGCTACTGTGGTCTCTCTACACTTTTTGCTCCAATTCCCAGGGGACTATGCAGATTCTGGTGGAACATCCTGTTTTTCTCCTACCTCCCCCCAGCCCATCCATATTCCTAAATGTTAACTTCAAATACCTAGAAATACATTCCACCCTGGTCCCCTATTAACCACACCTGGCAGGATCTCAAAAGCATGCCTTAACAGGCAACACATAGTCACCACACACTCTTAAGAACAAAGAGGTCAGCAGAAACCAATGAACAAAATCCACCCAATAAATACAAGACAAGATATCAACATCTAAAATTACAATCATCCCAAACCCAGGTGCCCAGATACCAGAACAAAAACATAATCAATCACAATCAGGACAGTATGTCTCCAGTAGCACTCAGCACCCCTGAGAAATGTAATATAGTTGAAGCACAAGATAAGAACATTAAAATAACCTTTATAAATATGTTAGAAGTTTTTAAAGAATAAATGAATAAATCTATTAAAGAAATCTATGAAAACACAAATGGTGGGAAGAAATGAATAAAACAGCTCAAGTCTTGAAAGCGAAAATAGGATCAATAAAGAATACTCAAGTAGAAAGAAATCTGAAAAAAAAATAGGAACTCTAACAGGAACCTCAGAGGCAAATCCCATCAACAGAATAAAAAATTGGAAGAAAGAATCTCAGGCATTGAAGAAATGATAGATAAAATTGATGTATCAATTAAAGAAAATCTTAAATCTAAGAAACTCCTGACACAGAATGTGGAATTCCGGGACATTGTGAAAATATCCATCTTAAGGATAATTGGAATAGAGGAAGGAGAAGAAACTCAGCTCAAAGGCCCAGAAACAGAATTGTAGAAAAATTTCCTAACCTAAAGAAGGAGATGCCTATAAAGGCACAAGAAGCTTACAGAACACCAAATATTATATTTTATATATCCCTTAGAAACCTGCTTATTTTCCAAAGGATGTGGATATGGATAGGAGGGGAGATGGGAATGAAACAGGAGGAGCAGAGGGAAGGGAAACCATTATCAGAATATATTGTATGAAAAAATCTATTTCAATAAAAGGAAAAAAAATAAAAAATCTCTAAAGGTAAAAATAAGACTAAGAGATGGGAGTGGGTTGGCCTGATACTTGTTTTCTGCCAACAGGTACATGAGGAAAAAAGGGAGAATGTGTCCAAGTTCTGAAACACAGTTAAAAAAAAAAGATGTCTGTTCTTCATATCATAGAAACACACATCAAAGAAGAGGCTATCATTCTCTTTTATTTTTCTTGAAGCATCTATAAGAGAAAAAGAGTGGAAGCAGCAAGACATAGCTAAACCTTTGCCTCCTCTTTAGAATTTTGTTGATGAGACCAAAGTGCACATGAAGAGATTCTGGAAAATGGAATAAATACTTATACTTACTTGCATCAGAGGATCAACAAAAGCATCAATGTAAAAAATATCAAGTCAAGGAAGAGATGCCACATGGACAATGACACTAAGAGTCACTGATTCTACTCACGAAGCTGAGAGAACTGTGAGAGATCATCCTTGACTGAGTGGCAGGAAGGACTTCCTATCCGGCAGGGATGCCCATGTAGTAGCCCCTCGCTAGTGGACTGTCAGTAAGTCACAGTAAGGAAAGGCATTTGTGGCTTTGGGGTGGAGGACCACTGTGTTGTAGGTATTAGGTCACCCTGAGAGCTTTTGGTGCTTCTGAAGGACTCTGCTTTTAGGAAATGCAGTAACATAAAAAATGACGGTCTTGATCTTACAAACACAGCTTCTTGAAAATGGTAAATTAAATGTTTGGAGTACTTGAAACAAAGTGTATTTATTAAAGACTAGACTATATTAGCTTGATAATGCATTGTGGAGAGGGGCCAAAAAAGAAATCTAGTACCTCTTAGGGCTAAAGTTAACCTGTAAGCCCCACTTGCCCAAGGACAGATAACTTCCTGAAATGTTGGAGACTGTTCTTTATGTAAGAAAACAAGTCACATGTTTTTACATCAATAGACAAGTTTGGTTGTCTCAGCTGCACAGGGTGTGTTTGATCAAATATAGGTGGGAGGTCTGTAAACAGGGAGTACATCAGGGTATATACTTGCCTCTGACTGAACCACAGCAGGAAGTACCATAGCCTTGACGGTTCTGCAATTTTCAATTTAACACTACTCGAAAAATGAAATTAAGAAACCATTCTTTGCAAACAAGTTTCCCCATGAGAAGCTAGTGAAGACGTTGTAACCTGTATAGAGTTTCCTTTGGATCAATCAAAATAAAACCCTCCAGTCTAAATCTCTGTTTATATAACACCAAGTAGTTTAGGGAGTTCAGAGTGGGGGTAAGGGACTCTAGTCAAGCCAGTCATTTGCTGCTTGGTTGTCTGACAGAATCTTCCAAATTTCTATTGTTTTTTTCTTTCTTTTCTTTTTTTTTTTTTGGGTAACATAATTCTTTGAGAATTTCACATCATGCATCCCAATCCGACTCACCTCCCAGTCCCTCATATCCATGTCCCCCCAAGAGAATCCCCACAAAATTAATTAAGAGAAATACAAAGCAAACAAAGAAACCACCTCAATCCACAGTCTTTGGCTTTTGTAACAACTCTTAACTCGTCCTAGTGCCTTTGGGAGCTGTGATGTGTCACGCAGTATAATTTCTTGTCCAATCAGCCCCACCTACAAATGTAAATTGCAATGAGTCATCCATCTGGTTCAAGACCTCTGGCCTCTGGCACACCATCATCACTGGACCCTCACCGAAACTCCTCTCAGATATCCTGCTATTGCCCTGGGTCTGGAGATCCTGTGTTTGTTTCTCAGGATCAACCTAGGGCCCAGGATGGGGGCTGCTGAACTGGTCTGTCTGGGACACTGGAACTCATTCCCTCTGGCAAGGGGGAGAGCTAGCTCTCTTTTGCCCATGCCATCCAAGACAATTTTCCCACACCCACAGTGAGGGGTGCGATCATCTCTCCCTAATGCAGGGGCCAGCTCTCGCATAAGTGGCAGGGTAAGATCTCTGACTGCACTGTCCAGCAAAGGACAGCTATCCCAGAGCCAGTAAAGGATGGGGCTTGCTCAACACAGTCCTCAGATTTCAACACAAATGGTTCCTATGTTTCCCCATGGTAACACAGATTATGGACATCAACACAGCTCCCAGCTGCGGCAGTACTAGACATGGCCCTTGGCAGCAGCTAAGGTCCAGATGTCACCATAGCCTAGAGGTAGTGCAGGCCACACAGAGCAGCATGGCCCTCAGACATCAACATGGTCTCAGGTGGCTGACCAGACCCTGGGTATCCATATAGTCTTCAGTGGTAACAGGAGTCATGGACTGACCAGACCCTGGGTATCCATATAGTCTTCAGTGGTAACAGGAGTCATGGGCACCAACTTAGACTTTGGCTGGTGTAGGGCCACTGACCCAGACATGGTCCATGGCAGCAACCTGGGCCTGGATGGCACCATGGCACCTTGTGGCAGCTCAGGTCACTTAGATCTGTATGACTCCAGCTACAGCTTGACTTTCAGACACCAATAGGGCTTCAGATGGTAGCCCAAACCCCAGGTATTTGCACCACCTTTAGTGGTAACAAGATTTGTGGTATCCAGACTGAGGACTCAGCCTGTGGGTGTCTTTCACCTGCCTGGGTTGAGTGGCACCCCTGTTGTTTATTATTGGATTATGACTGGTGATAAAAATCTTATGAAAGAATAACATTGGGTTCTGTTTTGTCTGTAAAGAATTAAAAAACAGATGAACAATTTTTTTTCTACTTAAAATCCAGAACAAAAAATAAAGCTGTATCCATTTAAAAAAGTAGCCAGAAGGGGAAGCTAGTCTTTCTTTGTGACCTATGTTGAGGGTCAGTGCAGAGTTTCGGGAAATAGCTTAGTTATGATAAAAGTAGCCTTTTGTATGGGGTGAGTGGATAATGACTTTATTTTGAAACAACCCCATGTCTTAGCCTTTGGAAGGTATCACGCAATTTAATTCTAGCTTTAACTATGTCTTAATGCAGGAGACTTAAAAATAGCCAATGCTTATGACTGGAATCAGTTTCTATAAATATTTAGGCTCAAATGTGGACAGCTGATAAACAAATTATACAAGGATGATAATCTATCCTATGAATACACATTGTCTGTGTACATCCCACAAACATGTTGAGGTAAATGGACAAACTGGGGAGTGTCATGGTGGAGGCAAGTTATAGTGTCCTCGTCTGCTTCTCATGGGGAAAGTTGCAAATAATGATTTCTTAATTTTATTTTAGGGGTATTAGATTTATTTCTTTGGCTTCTCCAATGCATTATCAAGCTAATATTATCTAGTCATTAAGGAATAAACAGTTAAACTATTTTAAATGTTTAGTTTACTATTTCTAAGTCTTTAGATTAGTAATTATTTGTTTCAAAATATTTGTATTTCGCAGATTCTACCCAAGACTGCAATGTTCTCTCCTTTTATAGGCAAATAGCTTTTAAACTATTAATAAGACTTGGTTACATGTGTGTGTGTATGCGTGTGTATGTGTGTGGTATGAATATATCTGATAGGTGTATGTGTTGTGTATATGTGTGTATGATATGTGTGTATATGTGCGTAGCATATATGTATATTGAGTGTGTTGTGTTGTTGCATGTGTGTGGTATGTGTGGTGTCTGTGTAGTGTGTGTGGTAAGTGTGTGCATGGTGTGTGTGGTAGCACAATTAATAAAAACCCAGAGACAAATATTGGGCTTCAACCTGAAGACCAAAAAAGCAAAGCAACCAGCCATCTCTACCTTAGTCTAAAAATGACGATCCTGCCTTCAGGAAACCTCAGAATAAGACCGAGCCTGAAACCTGTCTCCCATTTATATTTAATCCCAGCACTAGAGAGGAATATAAGACGGGAGGAGACAGGTTTCTATGGCAAACTAGGGTGGCTATTGGGATTAAAGGTGTGTGCACCATTGACTGGCTGGTCTGTATGGCTGATTAGTGATACTGTTTACTCTCTGATCTTCAGGGAAGCTTTATTTATTAAAATATAAATAAAATATCACTACAGTGTGTGTGTGTGTGTGTGTGTGTGCGTGTGCGTGTGCGTGGGAATTGCTGCAGTTCTCTCACTTCCCCCTACTTCAGTGAGAGATCCTGTCTCAAGGGACTAGGACAGGCAGAAATAGAGAAGGTTCTGACTGCCTCTCTGGCCTCTGTGCATGAACAGGTAGGTGCAAACTTTAGGATACTTACTTCTAGATACTTAAGCAATTTTTCTTAAAATATTTCCTGGAAATCTATTTCTTTATGCCAATTTTGAACAGGTCATGAAAGGTAAAATTTCTTTTGATACCTACTGTAGTAACTTGAGCAAATGCCTTCACTGATTCTTTTCTGCATTACCATTTAAAATCTGAAATATGAGACACAGAATGTATTCTGTTGGCTACTCAACTACATTTGTATAGAAATTGCTTTATTGTGGTTAAGCAGAGCTTTCATTTACAGCTTCCCAGCAGGTCTCCTGTCTTGCTTTGGCATTACAGGATGCAGTTGCAGAGTTGTTTGCTCTTTACCCGGGGCATTTCTTAGAGCTGGGTTTGCAGCAAGCATTGGACAGAGAAGATAACATCTTCAATCTTAAATATGATCAGGTTAGCTTCTCCTTGATAGGAAAGCAATGGGTTCTCCAAACTGTGACAAACTCACTAACTGTGCAAACTCACTACTTGGAATCTCATGGGACTTGGAAGTTAAGCAAATGGAAATCTGGGCTAATGCAACACTGGTGCTTACCATACTTTAAGAATGTCCTTTGTCTTTGGCCCATGGGTTTCATATCTTACCAACATCTTTGAAGCAATAATAATATAAACTAACTTGCTAGTTCATAAATAGAGTCAGGGCTCAAATCTACCTCTTAACATTGGGTATGTTAAATCAGGTGATATTGTTCTTATACAAGATTGTCAAAACTCAGTACTGGCACGGAGTTGAAACCAGATGGGTTCAGATACAGTAGCCTAGGAGGCAATTTAGTATTATTCAGCCACATGTAAGAGCTGCACAAACAGTGCTCAAGGCCACTGTCTGTCGGCACAGTACACAAGGCTCCAGCTGTTGAAGGTGCAAGTTCTTCCAAGATGCCTGAGGAGCACTTAGTGAGGTCACAGGCAGAGGTCCAGAGTTGAGATTGCTAGGCTATTGTATTTATATAAATACAAAGGTTAATCTAAGTGTTGTTTTTGGTAACATGTCCACTGCCTCCAAATTTTCAAGAACTCCAAACATTGTTATTCCACATATTTTCCCAGATTTAGAAAAAAAAATGAGGCATGAGGTAGTGAGATGTAGTGGCATTTTATTTGTATTTTAATAAGTAAAGCTTTCCTGAGGATCAGATAAGTAAAACAGCCACACTGGCCAGCCTTACAGACCAGGCAACAGCAACATACACCTTTAATCCCAGTAGCCACGCTAGTTTGCCATAGAAACCAGGTAGTAGTGGTGCACACCTTTAATCCCAGAACTAGAGAGGAATATAAAATGGGATGAGACAGCTCTCAGTCTCAGTCTCATTATGAAATTCTTGGAGGCAGGATTTCTATTTCGAACTGAGGTAGAGGTAAGAGCCAGTGACTGGTTGTTCTGACCTTAAGGTGGAAACCCAATTTCTGTCTTTGGGTTTTTATTAATTAAAACCCCAGAACAGTGCTGTTTAAAAGGAAAAAAAAAAGAATCCAAATCCACATCTGTGACAGTCACAGTATTCAAGACAGAGCCAGCTCAGCCTGTTTACAGAGAGAAAAACAAGGCAGCCAGCAGAGAGACACAGAAATTAACACAAAAGTAAACACCCATAACCCCTACCTCAAATAGCTCTCCAGGCTCTCTTCTCTTCAAGAAGAGGCTCAGCTAAGATGACCTGCCATCACCCTTGCATCCGTACTCCATGTGGAGGCTAACTGGGGCTCAGCTTCAGCATCTTACAGAACACAGGACATTCCAGGTTAAACAAATTAAGTTTACAAAGAACAATTTAGTAAAATTAGTTTCGACAGACCACCACCATGAATACTGCCACTGTGGCTTTCAAATGACCAGGACTTTATTTTGTTTACATGATGATTGCATACTAAACATTCAGAAAACATTTTCTAGGAAGCCTGTGAGCAGAATCAGCATTAGGCCTTGGAAAACACCTGTTGGAGTGTGGTACTCTTGGTTTAACTATCAAAAGAAAAGACTGAGGTGGGAAAGCACCCAGGAACATAAAAGCCCAGGACTGCAAGACCAAAACACTCAGGCATTTGCCTCCCCTTTCTGTCTAGGGGAACACATGGATCTCCCTGGGAAAGGGATATGGAATAGATTTTATTGGTGGACTGGAGGCTGATGAGGATGGAAGCGGTAGGGATCAGGTAGGGATAGAAGAAGAATGTGCAGGGAGAGACAGCTTAAATTGGGGGACGTTTGAGGGTGTTGTGGAAACTTCCTGAAATATATGATGCTGATCTTAGTAAGGGTTACTAGTAATGGTGACATAGAGTCATAACTGGCCATCTCCTGTAGCCAGCAAGGCTTTCAGTGAGGGGACTGTGGTATGAGAGGTCTTTCTGTATATGTGTTGCTTTTATTGGTTAATGAATAAAGAAGCTGCCTTCGACCAATGACTACAGAATATAGCCAGGCTGGAAAAGATATATACAGAGAGTAGGCAGAGTCAGGGAGTCGCCATGGAGCCACCAGAGAAGAAAGAGGCAAGCCGCCAGCTGGAACCTTGCTGGTAATGCACAAGCCTTGTGGTAAAATATAAAATAATAGAAATGGATTAACCAAAGATATAAGAGCCAGCTAGCAATATGCTTAAGTGATTGGCCAAGCAGTGATTTAAATAATATAGTTTCTGCATGATTATTTCAGCAGTCTTGGTGGCTGGGAAGTGAACCAGTGGCCTCCTACAACAGGACTGGGTTGTATTCAATTGAATTGTTGGCCAAGAGGGTCCCATAGAAATCCCCAACAAGCCAGGCTGATGCTAATACAAAAGGTTACTACAAACTGACAGCAGGGCCTCATTGCCAAAGACAGTATCCACATAACTTATTGAACATGGAGAATTCAAACTGGTGCCTACATGGATCACTATTTCTGTGTTCTAGTCTCTTTGGTGCTGGAAGTCTACCAAAAGTGAAATGTGGACACCAACCCAGTCACAAAACCTTTGGCCTACAGTCTGTCCTGCCTGTAAAATATGCAGTGGTGGGAGTAGAACTTGTGGGAGTAGCCTACTAATGTCTGATTTGACTTAAGGCCCACTCCATGAGAAATCATCCGTACCCTGTTGTGGTAGGTCCTTCCGCCCATCCAACCAATAGCTGCTGAGATACCAGCCCATTGGGGCATGGTTTCTCTCCCTTTAAAAAAACGGCTACTTCCTCCGCTCTCTTCACTTCCTGCTCCGCCGGTGACTAGACTCCCTTCCTGGTTGCGCAGAGGGCTGTTGTCTGGGACGATGATCTGTAAGTTTTTCCCCCTTTAAATAAATACCACCCTATTAATCATAACTCCAAACTGGTGTGGCATTGTTTGTGACTTACGCCTTCATCATCATAAAGAGCTTGGACCTGTGGATCAGCATATTCTCCTGCACCAAGAATTTGATCTTGGGAAACCTCGACACCTTTTGCTCTTCCTTGCTGTTCCATATGTTTGGATTCTTCTCTGAAATAAATTCCAAACATCAAGGAAAGTCCCTTATCTAAAACTGCAGACACTAACTGAAGGAAATCATAGGGGGTAGCTCTAGCATTAGAAGCCCAAGTCCTTATCATTTCCTTTACATAATCATTGTGCAAACCAAAATTAACAATAGCCTGCTTAATTTCTTTTAGATCATTCATTGCTATTGGCGTCCATCTAGCTTCTCTGACTCCCTTTGAGCCTTTAGAAGTTGATGCTTTGCCAGAATTAAGTATAAGGTATGCCGCTAAAACCCTGGGTAAGCCAGTTCTAATAGCTGGTGTTGACATTGGATCCTGTCCTTGTGCCTTATTACTCTGTTCACCAGCTCCAATAATTTCTTCAATCATATCAAGTCTTTTTATTATTGTTTTTATTATTGCCTCTTTTGAATCCTGAATCTCCTGACCTGCATGAGTTTCTAGTAAAGATAGTATGGTTCTTGGGAGTGCCATATTCTTCCTAAATGATAGAATATGCAAAAGAATACTAAAACCTAGTAGCCAGTAAATTAAGTTATCCTCATAGTCATATAAACCTTGCATGATAAGACCCATTGTGTTGGTAGCCCAAACAGTTAAATTCATGTTGGAAACGAAAACTGCCATATTACCTATTACCAGCAGGTGGCGCTGTTGCCAAGTCGCGACGAAAACGGGTTCCTGTTTGAGGGTCTGCCTGCAACGAATGGTTCCTGTACCCGGCACTGTTTGAGTAACCAAGAAACCAAGAAACAGAGACTAGATAGCCCAAAGACCTAGATTAAGTCAAACATGATTGGTATTTAAAAAAAAAAAAAAAGGAATAAAATGACTCCCAATGATACACTATTATACTCATAGATCAGTGCCTTAACCAGTCATCATTAAAGAGACTTCCTTCAACAGCAAATGGGAACAGATGCAGAAACACACAATCAGACATTATTCAGAGAGAGAATCTAAAATGCAGGTCTCCATCAAATCCCTCCCCTCAGAGCTCAGGGAGTCCTGAAGAAGAGGAGGCAGGAAGATTGTAAGAGGCAGAGGGGATGGAGGACACCAGGAGAACAAGGCCCTCTGAATCAGCTAAACAAGGCACATATGAGCCCACAGAGACTGAAACAGCAAGGACGAGGCCTACATGGGTCTACACTAAGTCCTCTGCACAGACAGTACAGCTTTTAGCCTAACATTTTTATGCGACTCCTGACTATGACTCTATTGCCTACTCTTTTGCCCCTGTTAGGTTGTCATGTCCAACTTTAACATAAAAACTTTTGTTTAATCTTCTTATATTTTATTTTGTCATGCTTGGTTGTTATTTCTTAGAGTCTGAGAGACAGAAAGGGAGTGGGCCTGGAGGGGAAGGGAGATGGGGAAGAACTGCAGGAGTAGAGGAAGGGAAAGCTATAATCAGGATATACTATTTGAGAAAAGAATCTATTTTCAATAAAAAGGTTAATCTTTCATATGCAAAGAAAATTATATCTCATATTTTTCCTATAAAATATTGAAATTAGTGATTTAAAATGGTAAACATTAATAGCAAACAAATATTTGTGTATTTTTTAATGATTTATTTTTATTTTATGTACATTGGTGTTCTGCCTGCATGTATGTCTGTTTGATGGTGTCAGATCCCCTGGAACTGGAATTATAGACAGTTGTGAGCTGCCATGTGGGTGTTAGGAATTGTGCTTCTGGAAGAGCAGCCAGCATTCTTTACCACAGAGCCATCTCTTCAACCCTTTGTTTATTTTTTTTAAGGAACTGTGTACTGAAAATTTTTTGGTAAAAGCCACTAGACAAATTTGAAAGCTTATAAATCATGCATGATGATGTCCATTACTGATTCTGTACCTGGCTTTCACTTTTTAAAAAATCTAGAATAACTGAATTTAATCCTTTACTAATAAAATAATTCAATTTCAACTGACCCCTTTTCTTCACCTTGGTAAGTTTTAGCTGTCAAAATCCATTGTCCTAAAATATTTAATAGGAATATATTTCACATATGCCCACTCACTTTTCTGTGATAAAGGTACATCTTCATGGTGACTCTGTTGTATACTGTGTCAAATAACTAGAAAAGAATACACATATTTCCCTGATATCCACTCATGACTGTTTCAATGACCCCTTAATAGACTGTCCTCATTGGCATGTAAGTAAAGTCAGGTACAAAATAACAGCAAATAGTTTTAGATTCTTTGTTTGTTCGTGTTCTTCAAGACAGGGTTTCTCTACCTAACAGCTCTGGCTGTCCTGGAACTCACTTTGTAGACTAGGTTGGCCTCAAACTTGCAGAGATCTACCTGCCTCTCCCTCCTGAATTCTGGAATAAAAGGCATCTACCATCACTGCCCACTAGTTTCAGATTCATAAAAAATATTTTATTATTTATTTGAGAATTTCATATAACATATTTTGGCCATATTCATCTCCTTTGCTACAACTCCTCCCAAATCTACCTCACCTTACTACACACCTAACCTCGTGTTCTCCATAATTTTTATTCTTAAACCCATGCAGTCCAATTTGTGTTGCTCAAATATTCTTGGCTGTGGCCGACCTTCTAGGGGTCATTTCATTAAAGAAAACTAACTCTCCAACTCTTAGTAGCCATCAAATTCTAACAGTTTCTCAGTTAGAGGTGGGACTTCAATTCCAACTCCCTTCTTCATGCTGGGATTTTGTCTAGCTTGTGCTTACACAGGTCATGTGCATATTGTCACACTAACTGGGAGTTCATATGTGAACCTGCCCCACTGTGTCTAGAAACCACTGTTTCCTTTTAGTTATCCACAGCCTCTAGGTCTAAAAACCTTTCAACCCCCTCTTCTTGAAGATTACTGAGCTTTGGTGAGACAGAGGGGTGTTCAGCTTCTTAATTTGCAAATATAATGTATTTAATGTTTAAGACAACTCCACTTTGAATTGCCACTGTTCCTAGTGAAAAGTCTTATAAAGAATTCTCAAGCGTAAGTCTCTCTTCTAAGAAAGCATCAGGTCTAAATTAAAGGCCAAATTTTCGATGCCTCAGCTGTATTTAATAAGCTGAGAATAATAATAAAGAATATGTTTCCAACAATTATTCCCTTTGATCCTGACTTCTGCAAAGTCCTGCTTTTGGGAACTGTCCTAATTTAATAACTTCAAGCCTTCCCTGAAGTTTTATGCTGAATTTCTCCACAGCAGCAAACTTTGAGAATCCTACCACTAAATTTCAACATTCCCAAACCCTGAGGTAATTTCCTCATTGCATGTGTGGTAATGGAGGACAGAAGAACAGCTCATTTCTTCTCTGCTGGAAATTCCCTGCCTCTTAAAGTGAGAGACACGAAGGTTGGAAAAGAGACAAAGTCATCTGGGGCCCTCAATTTAGTCTACATCCCAGGTTGTGGAGGCTTAGATCTAGTCTCAGATCATTAAAAAAGGAAGGAAAGAAAGAAAGGAGGGGGGAACTCTTCTATAGCTGCCTTGTATGTTCTTATCAGGAACTAAACCAGGACCCAAATGAGAAGAAACACTAAGGTTGATGCCACCTTCCCCCAATCTCTGGTCCTTACACCAGACAAGGTCCAAGCCAATCTATGGTTACCGTGAGATCCCTCCTCAATCAGGGAGGACCTCACTCCAGAAGGAAAACATTCAAAGCTAAATTACATCAATCATAATTGGGCTCACTGTAAGTCTTGAATTTCTAATGCTAGCTTACCCTAATCAAACCTAAATCTTCCACTTTGCCTAAAGTCAAAATCCTGATGTATACTGTCCACACATCTTCAGTGTGGGCATTTTCTGGTTGGCTTGTAGACTGTCCACACATCTTCAGTGTGAGTGTTTTCTGGTTGATAGTTTGATTACAGACATTTATATTAATATGAAACCTGTACAAATACTGTCTCTTCTAACTGAAGAGGAGAAAGGGAAGAAGTCATTACATTTCCCATGTTTGGGAAGTTATATGCAAAGTGGGAATGTTGCTTTCTTTTGTCACCAATGATAGTGAACTGTGGACACCCACTGTGCATTGTCACCCTCTCAAACTCTGAAAGGAATTTTAGAGTATGTAAAAGCATCTCACATGCTGGCTCTGAGGTCATATGAGCTGGAGAGCTAGCCCCATCCCTCATCAGCTGCAGCATTAGGAAAGTGGCCTCTACGCCACACCTGGGCAGCACAGTAGAGCTGCTGACCCTGTAGGCGTGGGTACGGGAAGTCCGATCCTGAGGACATGAAAACAGAACTGGCCCAGCCCCCTGCTCATCGCTGCCGGGATTGAACTCACCAGGACAATGCAGGAGAGCTGACCATGGTGGTGAGGACAAAAGAAGAGCAGGCAGGCTGACCAACCCTGCAACTACCCAGGCCCAGAACCAGGCTTATGTGTTGACACACCCCAGTATCCACCCCATCTGTGATCTGCTGTAGCAAGTGAAGTTGCAGGATTTCCATAACACAAGCCAGCATCAATAGTGTAGCAGAAATGAGAGACCTCGAATCAGACCAATGAATGACTCTGCAACAAATGTGTGCAAGTAAAGATATATGGATAAAAGGGTTTATTGCCTGACTCACTATGTCATACTACAACTTCCATGATGAGATTTTTTTTTGTTTTTCTCTTAAATTTTATTTTATTGAGGGGGGAGGAGGTTGCAAGGGCAGAGAGTGGATATGAAGAGATGGAAATAAATTGGATGGAGATGCATGAAGTGAAAGACACAAAGAATTTTTAAAAAGAATCATTTCAAAACCAACAAACACAACAACAATTTGCAAAATCTACTGACTAGAAAAGATAGGTGGTGGTTATTGTTACAAAGCTGTCCTTTACTTTCTATAATTTACTGTGTGCTTTCTTCATTGCACTTTACTATTCCATTTTCTAAGTCCATTTGCAACAACATTCTGTCCTCATCTCCTATGCCATTTTTAGGAATGTGTTGTTGAAATATGAGCGGCGGGGCTGCGTCCCCAACACCCCAGCCGCTTGGCTAGCTCACGCCCGAAATAACAACACACAAACTGTATTCATTTAAAGAACTGCTTGGCCCATGAACTCTAGCCCTTACAGGCTAATTCTCGCACCTGGACTAGCCCATTTCTAATAATGTGTGTAAGCACCCCAAGGTGCGCTTACCGGGAAGATTCTAGCCTAAATCCATCGTGGGTTGCAGCTGCCTGGGAGAGCTGAGCATGGCGTCTCTGCTCCAGCAGAGCTGTCCGGTCTCTCCGGAAGCAGAGCAGAGTCTGACCTCACTTCCTCTTCCGCCCAGAATTCTATTCTGTTTACTCCTCCCATCTATGTTCTAAGCTGAGGCCAAGCAGTTGGTTTATTATAACTTAACCAATGAAATCAACAGATTGATATATGACACTCCCACATCAATGTGTTATTCAATAATATAAATATTTTTATTTCCTTACTCAGTTCCAACCTGTGGCTAGTTTGATACCCTGACAACTGACAAACTGAGCCCAAAAAGAGATCTCACAGGGTCTACAGTCAGAAATGAAGTTTTAGCTACTAATACTTCTAGCCATTTCCTATAAAGCATTGGTGACTGAAAGTTCATATTTGATTTATAATATCACAAGAATAGTGATTGAATATCTATGAGTCCAGGAATTTTTTTTTTCAGAAAAGCACACATCTGATCACAACAAGTTTGGCAATATTGTTATAAAAACATGCTAAGTCTCTCCAGCAGCAGTGCCAGTAAAAGGATTCAGGAAGCAATTTGTCTGAAAGAACAAATTCCTAGAAGGGAAATCTTAATGAATCCATGAATATCATCAAAAGAATGCTACAGTTGACATTGATTTTAAAGTCTTTGTCTACTGAGTCCAAACTCACAGATAGCTATTGATTCTAGGTGCCAAATTCAGGAAATAAAAGGACATAAGACTTGAACTTTTAAATGAATGAAAAGGAAAACTCACAGCCCATCTATGGTACAACAAAAAAAAGTCTTTTATAGCATTAAATTTCTTCACACAGTATCTCAAAGGAAGAAATTAATGGTTTTATTTATAATCACTTTCCCAGAGTACCTGTAAACATTTTATATTACCACCAGCAATGTGCAAAGAATCCAGTTTTTCCCATATCCTCATTTAACATCTAAGTCATCACTGTACTTTCTTTTATCTGTTTAGACAGATGTATAATAATACTTTATTGTGATTTTTACTTTCATTTCTTTGACAGCTGAAATGTGCTTATTTACCATTAGTACATCTTCTTCAGTGAAATGGCCTGTTGTTTTCTCAGTTGATTTTATTAGGCTTCCTTTTTTTCACTTTTGTTATAGTACTAGGATCAAAGCCACTTGATAGGCAAATAAATACTCTACTGCTGAGTTACACCCCCAGCTCTAATTGTGTGTGTGGTGTATTGGGGGTGTGTGCTGTGGGATTTTCCTCTTTATTACCATTAATGAATAAAGAAACTGCTTTGGACCTATAGCAAGGCAGACTTAGCTATGCGGAGAAAACTAAACTGAATGATGGGACAAAGAAAGGCAGAGTCAGAGAGAAGCCATGTAGCCCCGTTGGAACCAGATGGAACTTTACCCAGTAAGCCACAGCCACGTGGTGATACACAGATTAAAGGAGGTAAGAGTTAGCAAATAAGAAGCCAGAGCTAATGGGCCAAGCAGTGATTTAATTAATACAGTTTCTTTGTGATTATTTTAGGTCTTAGCTACCGGGCAGCCAGAACAACCAAGTGATCTCTCCACAACAGGTGTGTGTGCATGTGTGTGTGTGCAAGTGCATCTGTTCATGAATCAAGGCCAGAGGAGGCTGTCAGAGCCCTTCTTGTCTATCACTGTCTCCCTTATTCCCTTTGAGACAGGATCTCTCACTGAAACTGGGTTGTGGCCAGAAACCTCCAGCCATCCTCCTGTCTACACAGAGGGAGGTGGGGGAGAGGAGAGAAAGGAGAAAATTGGAGCACATCAGAGTTACAGAGAAAAATGGAGTGCAGCCATTCCCAGATTTTTTATGTGGATGCCGAGATATGGACTCAGGTTGTAGTGATTGCTCAACAGGCACACTTACCCACTGAGCATCTCTCCAGTCTCTAACATTGTTTTTTTTTTTTTTTTAACGTTGAGTTGCTTGAGCTCTTCATATTCTTCATAGAATATGTGGTTTGGAGTCCTGTTCTCCTCATCTTTGGCTGTCTTTTCACCTCTTTAGGTGGCTTTCAAAGCAAAAGTTATTAGTTAATCAGGTCTCATATCTTAAGTTTTACTTTATGGATCACCCTTTAGTTGTCAGTTCCTAAGACTCAAAGTTTTCTCCTGTGTTCTAAAATAGTTTTACAATTTCAGTTTAAGTCCCTGACCCACTGTATTTGTAAAGTGTGGCATTGGTGTTCCATTGATCTAAGAGTACAATACCTATGCCTGTTACAGTCATAAGACAAAACTTATTGTCAGAAAAAGTAAGTCCTTTCCCTTTTTATTTTTGATCTTTGAGCTAATCAAAGTCCATCCATCCACAGGTCATTTTGTTTTTTAGAAATTACCACATCTACATTTTGATTTGTATTCAAGACTGTTCTCTAGGTCCTAGTCCATGAACTGAAGTAGAAACAATACTATATTATCCTATTCAAGTATTTTTTTAAAAAAGATTTCTTTAAATAGCTATACACAAAATAGTACAAAGGACTCTTGTCTACAAATTCAACTTTATATACTAACCTTAGAACTTTACAATAATAAAATCCTATTTCTCTTTATTCAGACTTCACAATTAGCCTAATTGGCAAAAAATTCAGACTCCCAACTCTCATTTGTAGAGAATTAACAGTTAACTAAGAGTGACTTGAGTCCATCCATTTGTGTTGATCTTTCTTGGCTCATTCTATCTAACTTGATGGGTCTCAAATATTGTTAGAGACCCATTACTAAATTGCTTTTAAGAAAACTGAGCATTTAGAAATCTTCTTACCTTCCACTGATACACCCAGAAATTACCTTGTCTGATGCTGGTCCATGTATCCTTTCCCTCCACTAACGTGAGCTAAAGTGTATCCATTTTTCATGATGCCTCATTGAGTTTTCTTTCAGTCAAAAAAGGCTTCTTGTATGGGGATATTTTATTTTCTTCTTCCAGCTCTCCTTACTTCTACCAGAGGAGACTAGGTTAGCATTTTGGAAAAAAATCAGATCTCCAATACGCTCTTTTGTTTTATTCTTACAATATTCTAGCCAAAACTCCAAATAAAAACTTTAGAAAAACCCTACCAATTACTCAGAGACTATTTGTAATTATACCAGACAGCAGTCTTGAACCTTAACCATCATTTTAGTTTTACAGGACCCCATAGGAAGAACATCGCCACCCATGACAGCTGAAAGTAATTCTAGAAGACGACATTCCCTCTTCCAACAAGCTTTGTCCTCAGGGTTAGGAACATCAATTAGGGGTTAATTATAACTGGCATAGGGTTGGGGGTTGGGGTGGAAATTATATAGGCTCTGTGATCTTTTCTAAAAACGGAGATTGAATGGGATAATAGGTAGATTAGTGTGAGCTTACTCACACTAATAATAACAGTGAGTAATAGAGTGAATACTTGTGAGCTATTATTTATAGACAATTTACATTGGTATAGATTCTTGTATATTGATACAAATTCAAATTATATTTGTTATATTTAATATGATCCTATTTTGTTTATAATATTTGTATACTGTGCAAAGTTATTTTGTCCATTTGTATGCATACATGCTTCTACCTCTACTTTAGACATTTTCGTATACTGATACAATTTTAGGATATATTTATCATATTGCACTGTACATTTCTACATATCTGATTAAGATACTTATACATTGTTTACATTTTGAGGTCATTGTCCTGATTTACTGCACAGTGGTTTAAAGATTGTTTAATATTCTTATATGAAGTCCTCGTCTTTAAGTTATATAGGCATTAAATATTATAGGTTAATAGTTATCCATGTCAGTCATTCTTGTAGTTAGACTAATCATATTCTTTAGATATATAGAGTTTGTATTCCACATAGATAGGTAATCTTCAAAGAATTAAATATGGCATTTAAATAACTGAGGATTCTGTTGATGTGAGATCAGTGCTCCTCACAGCACCAATCTATTCCTGAGAGAATGCTGAGCACCAAGGACACTCCACTTGGAGCTTGTTTTCTTCTTGGCAAAACTGGCCTTTGGGCAAAAAACTGCTCATGTCTCGACCACTGACAAAATGCTCAGTTTGGATTGGACAAACAGAATACAACAACAAAAACAACACTAACAAAAGACTGCCAAACCTTGCCAGGACAGGATAAAATGGGTTTGAAAAATTTCCTGCCTCTGAAAATGGTCTGTCAGTTACTCTAGGCCTTCGCCAAAGTTGGTTGCTCCAACGTTGCAAATGAGACTTTGGGTGATTGCCTAGATAGCCAGTTCTCTCTGTCATTTATTGCACCTTTTGGAAACTGCTTGGTTGCACTTCCTGCCTACTCAAGTAATATTATCTCCCTTCTCAGGTCTTTGATGTGGTTGAAGACTAGGTACTTTTCTCTCATGACTTAAGCAAGCCATTTTTAATACAAGACTTAGACTTCTTAGGATAAAACAATTATTGAAACATGTAGCATATGTTTCTTGCTTAATATTATTTATGCTGGTTGTAATTTTAGTTTTTATACTTGGTATCTGTTCTTATTGTATATAGTTTTAGATTGGGTTTGAAACTCTATTATTTAGATAAAAGAGGGAGGTGCTAGGGAAAATCCTTACTCCTTCAGCCAATGACCTTTGAAATGCTGGACCATTTTGGGTGTGGCCTTGAGTACCAAAAATGCATGCTCGCTCTCTTGGATTTGGATTCGGTTCCTGTTCCCTGATCATGCAGAGGACTGTGATCTGTGAATGTATCTCTAAATAAAAAACCCTTTATTATACTCAATTCTGAGCTAGTGTGGGACTGTTCCATTTGCATTCACCTACCTACACATTGTCCTTATAACACACACACTCTCTTGTTGAAACTTCTTGTCATTCCAGGTGGTGGTGGTGGTGCAAACCTTTAATCCTGCACTGAGGAGGCAGAGGCAGGTGGATCTCTGAATTTGAGGCCAGCCTGGTCTACAGAAAGAGTTCCAGGACAGGCTCCAAAGCTACAGAGAAACCCTATCTCAAAAAACCAAAAACCAAAACAGAAAAAAGCTAAAAAAAAAAAAATTCCACTGAAAACAACTGCCTTAGTTTCACTTCTGTGACTGTGATAACAAATCCCAATGAAAGCGAAAGCACTGCTCTCTGCTCTCAAGTGGCTGCTGCTGTGTCTTCTCTGATGTCATGAGCTAACCCTAGAACTTCAAGTCAAGGAAACCCTACTGAGAATAAGTACAACATTACTACTGAAGAGTCCAGGAGTAGATTATAGAAATAAAGGGTCTGGTCCAGGAATATAGAAATATAAAGTTGTAAGCCCAAACATATTTTGGGAGGAAAAAAAATAAAGCTGGCAGCCACTGTTAACCTTTAACAAACATTTTCTGCCTTAAGAGCAGACATCCTAGCAGTCACTGTGGTAAACTTTTAACAATTGTCTCCTGCCTCCCAGCTTCCCAGCTAGGCAGATATTGCAAAGGTTATCTTCTAACTATTGCCTCTATGAGACCCTCTGCTTATATTTCATTAATTTTTAACTGTCTCCCTATGTGACTCTACTCTCTGCCTTGCATTTTTTCAGGGACAATGAAAAGTGGCTGTGTCAGCCACAGACTTTCACAAACATCATAAGATAACATCCTATAACCAAAAGTTGTAAAACTTAAAATGTAATGTAACTTTAATCCTGACCTCAAGGTTGTAAAAGCTCTTTTACCCACACCTGGTGCTGGATTTTACTAAGAGGAGGGTTCAAAACCAGCCCCCATGGCCACAACTAAGAGGGCTGATCTCTGGCTGTGGTCACAGCTATAGCTGATAAGCTTTGTGTGCCCTATAGTGATTTTTTTTCTGGAATAAAGCTTGATTCTGCTTTAATAGACTTTGGCAGTGTGTCATACCGTCATTGCACAATCCCTGGACCCAACAATGGGGGAGTACTAAATAAACAGTCCAACAAGACATTGAGTCTGTTTACGTTCATTTCTGGTTCTTGAGTGGAATTTTCCAAATGGACATGGCAGAACTTCAGCACATACTTTATATACCATAAAATATGCAGGCAAGCTAAGGGGAACTCTAAGCATACCATCATGTAGTCACTTGAAGCCCTTTTGTTGTTGTTCTGGAGCTCAAAGGCCAAAAAGGAGTAAATACAGGAGTTGATGTTTATATTTATCCTTTATATAACTTTATATATTTATCCTACATATAAAATTGCACTAATAAAATAGCATTTTGTCCATATATGCTACACCATGAACACACATTGATAAGAGTTTTCAGTATTACTTTAGCAATAAAATTCTAGTATCGTATTGAAAGACCCGAGAAAAGGGAATGACATTTTAGCTCATATGTTTACCTAGTAAGGCTTCTTACACTACGTTTTAAGTGTTTTCGAGATCATACCACATTTTACCATAGCAGCTTCAGTTTAAATAGGAAATTAATATCACACAACAACAAAAGGTATTATCTTTCTGTGAGCAATCAGTCAGCTCAGTCTGCAGTTATAAAAACCTTTATCTTTCTGTGAGCAATCAGCTCAGTCTGCAGTTATAAAAACCTTTATCTTTCTGTGAGCAATCAGCTCAGTCTGCAGTTATAAAAACCTTTTAGGTGTTTGTCTAGATAACAAATGCCAACATATTTTGGTAAGCTTTGCTGAGAATTTGTTAAACTTATTAAATGAGTTCATATTTGTAAGTGCTTAAAATAGTGTTTAATAATAATTAACAGTTTATAAGCTTTTTAATGTAAATTTTATATTGTTCGTGAATTGGGGACACAACTTGCTTCATCTGTTTCTTTTTAATAAAGTGTTGATTATTTTCAATTTTAGAATTTAGCTTTTTTTGTTCCCCAGTAGAGTCTTGCTTTGTTCCCCTATAGAGTTGCCCAAGCAATCCTCTTGCCTCAGCTCCCTTCTCCCGCCATGTCTCTGAATTTAACACAGATGTCTCTGAAGAACTGAACAAGGTGGCCAAGCTCATGGCTATTTGCTCACATTGCCTTATCAGGATTAAGGGGGTAAATTCATTAGCATGAGTCTTAATATCTCTAATGCCAAATACTAATGAGCTATAGTCCTTTCAAGGAGCTGTTTTGGGAGGCATTGGTGTTAGGAATATTTCCTAACGCAAGCTCCCTGCCAATGCAAAATTCCCAATCAAGCCAAATCAAAACAAGCCGAATTAAGAAATATCCAGGTTTAATGGGAGTTCTGCACTCTCAGGTGGCCCCGAGGGGGAACTGGGAAGCTGTGGGAACGCGACCACCACAGGGAGGAAGGAAAAGGGACCAGGTGTTCCTCTTTTGGGGAATCACTTAAATACTCTGGGGAAGTGGTCCTGACCTCTGGCCTGCTGGGATTTGGAGTCCAGACCAGGCCTGGGGGCTGGGATAGACGTGAGGGCAGGGGCCTACGCTCCCAACTTGACATTCCAGACTCTTTGGATATAGGGGTGACAGAAAATTGGAATGGTAATTATGACAAACACTTGGTCTCTCTTTGGGAACAAAGGGTGTAGACTCAATTCTGGCTACTTCCTGCGGGCACGGGGCAGCGTGGGGAAGGGGAGGGCTACGTGTCCACATTTAGCAAGAGGTGTGACTGGAAAGGCATCCCATGAACTGTCATCCCAGAGAAGGCAGGCATCTGTTCCTTGGGGGAGATGAGAAGGTAGGTGTCTAGGAAAAAGGACATTGAGCCTATAATTCGGGTTCTTAGAGAAGCTAAATAAGAAGGAGAACCCAAAGAAAAACATATAGGCATCCTCCTGAATATTAACCTTCATCAGGCGATGAAAGGAGACAGAGACAGAGACCCACATTGGAGCACCGGACTGAAATCTCAAGGTCCAAATCAGGAGCAGAAGGAGAGCGAACATGAGCAAGGAACTCAGGACCGCGAGGGGTGCACCCACACACTGAGACAATGGAGATGCTCTATCGGGAACTCACCAAGGCCAGCTGACCTGGGTCTGAAAAAGCCTGGGTTAAAAC
>NW_026068087.1:2690881-2710400 GCF_014885135.2 Alexandromys fortis
GTTTGGATGCTCACCTTACTAGACCTGGATGGAGGTGGGTGGTCCTTGGACTTCCCACAGGACAGAGAACCCTGATTGCTCTTTGGGCTGACGAGGGAGGGGGACTTGGTTGGGGGAGGGGGGAGGGAAAGGGGAGGCGGCGGTGGGGAAGAGACAGAAATCTTTAATAAATAAATAAATTTAAAAAAAAATAAGCTTTATTTTGTATGGCTTTTCATACAGACTAAAAAGCCTTACCTCATCTCCAAACCCCCCCCCTTACTCATGTACATGATCATGAGAAACTCTTGCCTCACCTTGCAAGAAACAATACCTCAATTAATAACAGTAATAAAAATGAAAAGAAGTACATAGAAACAAGGCAAAATGTATACAGAAGCAAAACACTACTTTGTAACTGGTAGAGTGTGAAGAACTGAGCTCAGAGGCCACTTCCCTGACAGAACATTTGAGAAATGGGCAGAGAAAGTTTGCTTTCATCTATGCCCCAACCGCAACCCCAAACAAAAGAATTCCTGGTAACAAAATCACCCTCAAGGTGTGTGTGTGTGTGTGTGTGTGTGTGTGTGTGTGTGTATAACAGGAATCTGCAGTGAGGAATATCTCTCTGCTGGGCAGTTCTCACCTAACCACCCAGCCACGCACAAAGTAAGCAAGGATCACTATAATATTACATCAGGGAAGATGGTCCCTGCTCTGAATGCAAGGGAGACAGAAGTTAGTGTTCTCTCAATCATGAAAGGAAAGGCTGGCAAGGACCAAGATCGACATCTGACAACCCCTTTTGGCTGAGACACTGGAGCATCATATCTCATGCTCAAGGATCAATAGGCCTAGTGCTGTAAAAAAATGATCACCCTACCCAAACCTATTAAAGGTCCATTGCCATCTGCATAAAAATTCCCATCTCATTTCCCCAAAGAAACTGAAATTCATATGGAACCACAAAAAAAAAAAAAAACCCTGATAACCAAAGTAATCCTTGACAAAAACAAAACAACACAACAGCAAAACCAAAAATGAGGGAGCAATTACCATTCTAGATTTCAAAACATATTACAGAGCCAAAGTAATAAAACAGAATGGAACTGGCACAGAAATAGGCATATTGATCAATTAAACAAAATAGAAGACCCAAACATGAGTATACACAAAATACAGTCTTCTGATAATTGACGAAGATGCCAGAAACACACACTGGAGAAAGGACAGCACCCTCATCAATTCTGGAAAATCTGAATGTCTACATGTAGAAGAATGAAATAAGACCCACGTCTACCATCTTGCACAAAAGCTCACTTCAAATGCACTCAAGACCTTGGGGTAAAACCTGAAACACTGAAACTGCTAGAAGACTACAAAGGCAAGACTACAGAATGGAGGTGTAGGAAAAGGCCTTCTAAATAGAGCTCCAATGCCCAGGAATTAACCAACAATGACCAGTGGTACCTTATAAAACCCAAAGGCTTCTGCCCAATCAAAGAAAACAAACAAACAAAAAAACCAATTGAGTAAAGAGGAGGTCAGTAGAGTGGGAGAGAATCTTTCCAGCTATTCATTTGATAGAGCATTAACAGCAAAAGAATACAAAAAAAAAAGTCAAAACATTAAAGACCCAGAAGAAGAATTCTCAGACAGAGAAATAAGAATGGCTAATATTGTGGCAAATGTTCATCCTTTTTAGCAATTAGGGGAATGCAAATAGAAACAACTCACCCAAGTCTACAGGCAAAGATCAAGCACACACAGACACACACACACAAACACACACACAAAGCTGGAGAAAATGTGGGGGGTGGGAACCCTAACTCACTCCTGGTGACACACACACACACACACACACAAAGCTGGAGAACATGTGGTGGATGGGAACCCTCATTCACCCCTGGTGGCACGCACACACACACACACACACACACACACACACAAAGCTGGAGAAAATGTGGGGGATGGGAGCCCTCATTCACTCCTGGTGGGTTGTAAAATGGTGCATTCACTCTAGAACAGTTTGGACAATTCTTGAGAGGCTAAAAATAAATGCAGCACATGGCCCAGCTATGCCACTGCTTGGAATATGATCAGAGGACGTGACATCCTACCCCACTGATATTTCCTCAGACATGTTTGTTGCTCTTCATAATAATTATGAAATGGAAACAACCTAAATGATTTTCAACTGACAAGGGATAATGGAGATGAGGGACATAAACACTATAAAATGCTATTCTGTATAAAAAAAAAAAGGAAATCGTGACATTTGCAGTTAAATGGATGGACATAGAAAGCATTGTATTCAGTGAGATAAATCAGATCCCAAAAGACTGCATGTTTTTGCTCCTACATTTCAAAGCTCCCAAACTCCAGATCTGAGCATACAACCCAGAATAACCGCAGAAACTAGGAAGGTGAAAAGGGACTATGACAGGCTGTCTTAAAGTTTCCACTTCTGAGATTAACGCACCATGGTCAAAAGAAGCTTAGAGAGGAAAGGACTTGTTTAAATTTACATCACTGAGGGAGCAGGAACTGCAGCAGAGAGTTGCCTGTTTCCACCTCCCAAGTGCTGGGATTACAAGCATGTACCACCACACCCAAGTAACATTCTATTTGTTAACAAAACTTTTCAGTGTCATTTCAGACTGTTTTGGGAGCAATATCCAGTAAAATAAGGTCTAGCTGATTAGAGCCACCCCCAAGATCCCAGCCTAGAAGGGAAAACCTATCCTCCAGGACTCTTTAACAATGCTACATAGCAGGAGTAAAATTAATGAAGGCAGAATGGAAGGTGTCATGGTCAGAAGATGTGACCCTTATGATCTGATATCTCTACAGGTGATTATAGAAAGAACAAAGAAGCAGATGAACTAACACTTCTGTAATTACAAGGCCTAAGTGTTAGGAAGAAAGGCCCATAAAACTAGCCTCTGTGCAGGGTGTGGGGATGGGGCTATCTAGCTCTCCTGCCTTTGCTCTCACCACCTGGGAAGCTTGAGAAGGCTCTTCTGAGAAAACAGCATTGCGGTTTGGTCTGAGTGGAAACAGCTAGGCATGGGCTTGGAAGCATGAGTTCCCTAAGGTACCTATTTGTACAGAGCCCTTAGTCAGGAAGAAGCTGCATCTAAGGCACTGGAGCATGTGAGGCTGAGAGTAGGTTCCAGTTGACACTCAAAGGCAGACCAGAGCAGGGCCAGGATACTTCTCTAGGCCATCCTGATGATGACTTTTTCTTCCCAGGAAGGCTGTTTCCATACAGACGAAACAGAAGCTTAGGGTGATGATGAAGGTAGAGATGTAGAGAAGAGGACCCACTTAAGAGACAGGATGAAAAGATAGAGCAAGCTGATGAAGGAGAGAATAAAAAGGAACGAGGAAGATGGTTTCCGGTGGCTGAGGGAGTCTGCTTTACCAGTGATGACTTCTTTCTTGGGGTAACTCACAGTTCTGAGTAACTGTTTTGTCACTGCTTCTTTCCAGCGTGAGAAATAGGGAATGACCGAATCACGGGCACACCTTGTGATCCTACCTCCAGAGGAAGAAGCCAGTAGGCAAGGTTGTCCAGAGGGCAGGGAACCTGAAGGAAAGATCCTTGAATGCGGATATCCTGCTTGTTTCCCCTGTGCTATGACCCAAAGAGTGTGCACATCTTGTCACTCTTACCTTTTCTTCACATCGGATTGCCACAAGTCTTCAATTTGCACAAATCATGATATAGTGCAATAAAATAAAACACACCTGTTTTCTCCTGAAAGGGAGCCAGGGAAGACAGAGAGACAAGGCAAGCAGAGAACAGACCAGGTTAGGGGGAAAGATTGTGGGGACCCCTGATACAGAAGACTTTATGGATACGAAGGCTGTGAAGGAACTTAGCCCACCCGGTCTTATCCTCTCAGTACCGATGTGAGAATCATGTCTATCCTTATTTATTCTAAACGTGTGGAGATTTGGAAGGAGTCAGAAGTGTAAAACAAAGTAGCGCCTGCAGATAGCCATTGCTAGCAAGGTCGAAACTTTTCTCCTTTGCTTCCTTGCATTTTTAATATCTTCGGAGTTGTAACACAAACACGACATTTTGGCTCACTTTAAACATTTAGATGGCAAACCGTTCTCAACCTCTTTCTTTAGTGTAAACGAAAGAAGGTTGAGAAAATTTGATTGCTCTCAGAGGTGCTGATTAAAGCTGTATTCCAACACTCAACCACTAGGGGGTGACTTTGTAAAAGAATAATTCCTTTGCCAGAGCCTGCTTTTCCGGATTGGGCGGTCGCTTTGCCAAAAACCCAGAGCTGTTCTCCTCAAGCAGCGTGAACAGAAAAGCGCAGAAGTCGGAGCCTAGGGCTGTTTAAACCTCTCTCACCATGTGGTACCTACCGTGCCTGTTGTTTTGGGTGTTCCCGTGGGTCTGGGTACAATCTGAAGGTGAGTAGAAGTGGGCACAGTATGGGCTGGAGAAGACGAGAGAGAGTGCTGGGCTAGCAGCGCTGCGGTCCTGGGTGGGTGAAAGTGGACTTTGCTGGGTTTGAAGCACATTGGTGGGCGGAACATATGCTGATGCAGCTCAGAGCTAAATGCAGTTCTGAACCCTACTCTCCCTTTGCAAGCCCATTAAGGCTTTTTCCTAACAACCTGCCCGCTGAATTGGACACTTACTGTGATCATTCGGTTTTCATTGTTTCCAGCCCAGCAAAATAATTTCCCCTTCCGCTGCCTGCAGATCTCTTCCTTCCCAAACAGTAGTTGCTCAAGCACAGATGGCTTGGCCTGGCTGGGGGATCTGCAAACTCATCGGTGGAGTAATGCCTCGGACACCATTGACTTCGTGAAACCCTGGTCCCAGGGCAAATTCAGTGACCAACAGTGGGAGCACTTGCAGCGTATATTTCGAATTTATCGATTCAGCTTTACCAGGGACATACAGGAATTTGTCAAAATGATGCCTAATATACACTGTGAGTGGAGGGATGGAGCCCTGAAAAGGTACCTAGTGGATGAGAGAGAACCCCAGACCCCAACTGGATAACTGTGGGCCTACTTGATGAGATTCTCTTTTTCTCCACCCTTAAGATTTTCACTTCTGTCTAGAGGGATCCTTGTCTCTTCTGAGAATAATCCCTGTCTCTGCTCCAGGACCCCACAATCATTTCCCTCACCTGGGACATATCTCCATGCCAATTTCTTCTCCTCTCTTCCAAACTGTAACCATTATTGAATCTCTACACACTCCCCTTTACAGATCCTGTTGAGATCCAGATGTCTGCTGGGTGTGACGTGTACTCTGAGAATGCTTCAGAAAGCTTTTTATATGCAACATTTCAAGGAGAATATATCCTGAGTTTTCAGGGAACTTCCTTTCAGAAGGCCCCAGATGCCCCACCTTGGACAGAGTTGGTCATTAACGTGCTCAACGGTGATCAAGGGACAACGGAAACAGCACAATGGCTTCTGTATGACATCTGCCCCAAGTTTGTCCATGGCCTCCTGGAGGCAGGGAAGGCGGAGCTAGAGAAACAAGGTCGGCCTGCTAGCTTCACCCCAGCTCTCCCTATGTTTTTTCATCTCTGTAAGCTTTAGAGGAAGGGCAAGGCCTAGGAAGAGGTGAATAAGGCATGTGGGGTTTATTCTTGTCACTGGCACTCACTCTGGATTCTATAAATTAAGTTAAATAAACACTGGGGATCAGAACTGAGCCAGGTGGTATTTGAGACATGCTATATCAACTGAACTCAGGGTGTTCTAGAGTATAGAGAAGGACTGTTCCTGGAACACTTGAATCAAGGAACGGTAAAAGTATCACAGACAGTTTCCCTAGTCACAGTGATACAAATGGATTTAAACTAATAGGCAACATCATCTCCGGAAGGGGAACTGTGGAAAGTGTAAACTTAATAGAAATTCTGGAGCCTCTAATATAAATGTTCTTGCTTTAAGATATTTTTATTCTCTTTCTGGGTACAGAGAAGCCTGAGGTCTGGTTTTCCAGTGGCCTCAGTCCTAAACATGGTCATCTACAGTTGGTGTGTCATGTCTCTGGCTTCTACCCAAAGCCTGTGTGGGTGATGTGGATGCACGGTGAGCAGGAGCAAAATAGTACTCAGACAAGTGACTACCTGCCCAATGCTGATGAGACATGGTATCTCCGAGCAACCCTGGATGTGGAGGCTGGAAAGGAGGCTGGCCTGGCCTGCTGTGTGAAACATAGCAGCCTAGGAGAACAGGATATCATCTGCCATTCACGTAAGGAAAAAACCTGTATCCTGGGTTGAGAGCAAGTAGAGGTACCATTCAAGCTTGGAGTGAAAACTAAACAAACTGAGTTTCAGATATGAAACCCCTAACTATTATAGGAGAGAGAGAAGGGGCAATTCTGGATACAGAAATCAATCCCAGTAAATTTGAGGTAAGATGTTCTATATATGTAAGAGGAATGTAGACCAAGAAACTCAGAAGACCCAGAGGCAAAGGGCAAATAAAGAAGTTCAGGAGGGTACATTCCCCAGGATAGAGGATCCAAGCCCAAGGCATAGATGTAGGTTATTGATGCCTCCTGTATGAGCACTGACCACTCTGTTAACAACATACCAGTTCATCACTTAGCTTTGAAGCAAATACTGCTATTCTGAGTTTACAGATAAAGAAGTCAACAAAGAAGTCAGTGCTAGGATAAGGTAACCACCCAAAGTCATTCAGAAAATTCAAGAGCTGGGGTAAACAGATTCACATCTGTCTGGAGAACATACAATCAGATCCTGACAATAGATGGTCAGTCTAAACTCATGAAGACTAAAAGGATAGAGTTTAAATAAAGAAAAAACAATGGCATGGCTTCCTCGCATGTGCTTAGAATAGGGAACTTGAAATAGGTCTGGGTTCTTTGTTTAGTGATACCTTGCATTCTTCCAAAGCAGGTGGCAGACATTTTTCCATGGGTATTATCATCGTGCTAGTACTAGGAGTACTAGTACCAATATGTGCTCTAATCTGTTATGTGATCTACATCAAGAAGCGCCAGTAAGTCTCCCCTTTCCTGTGTTCCTTTTCTCAGTATCTTTGCTTTGTTACCTCATTTTCTTTCCTAATGGCCTCTCTCTTTTTTCTCAGCTCCTATCAAGACATCCTGTAGGTTTTCCTTACACCTGTCTTTCCTGAGACTCAGACCTTCCGGCTTCTAGGACTTCAGTCCTGGTTGGCTGAGGAACTGAGGAGGGTAAAACAACCTTGAAGAAAGTGAAGAGCAACCAGCGCACCCTTTCAATATTTATTTTAAAAATTAATTTCTTTTTCATTGTATTACAAGTTTATAAAAGCCCAGGTGGTTTGGAACAAACACAATTGCAAATAAACATACCTGCCAAGAACGAGCTGTGGGCAGTATTTTATGGGGTTTGCACTGAACTGGAAAGCACAGATCCTGCCCAAACCGATGGTTCCAAGTTTGTTGAAAAGTGTAAAGTCCAATGCCAACATGGCTGAACTCTACAGGGTTCAAGAAACCTAGAAGTACTTATTTGAGAGGAGAGGTGACATACAGATTTTAAAGTAAACTCAAATATTTGCAAATATCAGCACTGTTTGATATCTTAGATCCACACCTGATGGATGTCCATCTAATGACAACCCAAGGACTTCCAGTTTGTGGCTCTTTAAAAGAAAATATTTGTCCTAAATGCCATAATGACAGTCTTAGGATAGAGTCTCTATTGTAAACATGCATTCAGGGCTAAAGGGTATGTTCTCTTTAAAATAAAATTTAGGAGGTCTCCTGGAGTTTTACTTTGAATCACTGTATTTTAAAAAGAAGTCATAGTGTATACATTCTTACCCTGAGATATTTCCCTTAAACACTCCTATAATTTGCATTTGAAATGTATCCCGACACCCCATTTATTGAAGGTCAAGTTACCAGCCCATGGCACTATCAGGAAGTAGTACTTACGTTAGCAGGCGAGGCCCAGTAGAAAGAAATTGACATAATGAGTTCATACAGTCATAGTGGGACACAAAGTCCCTTTTGCTGTAATGTAATTCATAGATTTAGAAGGCAACTCAAGGCCTCTTTTTTTTCTTTCTGAAAAAAAAAAACCCAAAAAAACAGTAGGGCAGACTTTGCTTTATGTAGTAAAGCCACTTGTGACTACATGTTATCTGTTTTTTTTTTTTTTTTTTTNCTGAGACAGGGTTTCTCTGTGTGTCTTTGGCTATCTGGGAACTCACTCTGTAGATCAGGCTGGCCTCAAACTCACAATGATCCTTCTGCCTCTACCTCCCAAGGGCTGGGATTAAAGGCATAAGACACCATGCCTGACTATTCTATTTCTTTTTTTTTTAAAGATTTATTTATTTATTTATTATGTACACAGCGTTCAGCCTCCATATATGCCTGTAGGCCAGAAGAGGGCACCAGACCCCATTACAGATGGTTGTGAGCCACCATGTAGTTGCTGGGAATTGAACTCAGGACCTTTGGAAGAGCAGGCAATGCTGTTAACCTCTGAGCCATCTCTCCAGCCCCCTCTATTTCTTTTTTTTTAAAGGACATTCTCTATTCTTTTTCTTTTCTCTCCAAAGCCTATGAATATTTTAAAACACACTGTAAGCTGTTTAGAGTTGTTTTTTTTTTTATCTGAATCTGTCATCACTGTATATGTCTATCTTTTTCTGACTACATGAGTTTTTAATCTACTAAGCAATATGGCTAGGATTAAAGTTGTGGCTTTGGTGTCTGGCTCCACCCCATTCCTTATCTTTTTGAGAGTCTAGCTTTATGGTGGAGGTACTGGTGGGAGCCATATTTATTGTCAAAACTCTGGAGATTCTATATCCATGCTACCACCACAAAGACCGATGCCAGCTGCTCATGAACACCATTTAAGAGTTTGGTGGAGCCCTCTCCGCCTGATCGCCGCCATCATGGACACGAGTCGCCTGCAGCCCATCAAGCTCGCTAAGGTAACCAAAGTGCTGGGCAGGACCAGTTCGCAGGGACAGTGCACGCAGGTCCGTGTGGAATTTATGGATGACACCAGCCACTCCATCATCCAAAACGTCAAAGGTCCCTGTTCGAGAGGGAGATGTGCTCACCCTATTGGAGTCAGAGAGGCTCGGAGGTTGCGCTGACTGACCTTCCTGCTGGGTCCTGAGTATCCACCACTTGGCCCATGATGACCTGCGACTATTAAATAAAACATTTGTATTGTTTAAAAAAAAGAGTTTGGTGGCAAAGCCTCTTAAAAAAACTGTGAGGTTTTTGAGGCTAATGCTGAGTTAAGAAGCCTCTCTTGAAGTAGCCATGCCTCTGCTCACTACCAGCAACAGAATCTACTGAAGAAAAGGCCAAGAAACTGCACTTGACTCTGTTCTTGTCTGTATAGAATCCTACCCCCACTTCCCCTTTTTAAAGTTTTCTCAGGCTTTATGTGAAAATTCTTACCAAATGTTTCCTTTTGGCCTGGTGCCTCTTGGGAGACTGCCCTTTCTTGGCCCCTGTTATCTTATGGATGAATAGGTAACAGCCTGAGCCAGGCATTCATTTTTTTTTCTGCCTCACCCGTGAGAAATAGGCTGACATTTCGAACTTCTACCAGAGTATGGTTAAATGTAAATAGTACATGGGCAACCATAGCTACCACCATTTTCTTTGAACTTAAAAAAGGAAGGCGTCACAGACTCACGAGATTCTGCCCCTAGCTGAAGAGTGCCAGTGGCAGGTTTTCCATACAAGGTCCTACCCCCAGCCAAACAGTGCAGGTAGCCTGCTAACAGGCTATCATAGTACATCTCCTCCCCTGCAACAACTCTGCTTTCCCATTAGAAAAGCCAGCTTTCTCTCACTCACTTTTTATTTAACTTTTGTGTAACTAAATTCAACTGTGTGTAAATGTACATATACTTACTGTTAAATGTTTTAAATAGTCTGTTCTTTGAATTTCATTCCAGACTAAGAAAACATAAATCTCATATTTTAAATTGGTATGTAGTTTTAAATCTCTTACAAAAATACTGTATATGTGATCCAACCCTGATTTAAAATATATTAAGCTGTTGTAAGCCTCTATTGTGAACAGTTTTTTCTTCTTTGTCCTTCACAACTATAAATCTCATCTGTCAAGTTAAAAACCAGTACAGTCAGGCTTGGACTCAGCTCTCCAGGCAGAGCCTATACCATAATTATAACTTATCTATACCCAATAAACAGCCCTCAACTGTTTAGAGATCTGGGGATATTGCATTCAAATGTTCAATTTTTAAAGGACTCTTCAAAACAGAGAGACAGGTTGGCCCCTAGCATCAGTACTCTATTTCCTCCAAAGCAAACAGAGGACAGATGAGCACAGAATAATGTCCATTTGCAATTTGTTTCATTAAGTGAAAGCACTAACCACTGAGAAAAACTGCCTTTCATCTAAACTAAAGATCTCCAGGTGTGGACAAAGAATCAAATGGAATCAACCGCTTAGCTTCCCAGGTCAAGGTAGGTGTATCTTCCTACAGATTTCCTAACCCACAGGATCTTCTAAAACATGGCAGGCCCTGCACTAAACAGCAAAAGCCAAATGCAGGGGTAGCTGATTACTTTACTCCTGTCCAGGATTTGTGATGTGGAACAGTCCAGTGTCTTTTGGACCTGGCGAGGTGTTGGTAGAGAAGAGGACAAAGTTAAGTTTAGGAAGAAAAAAAATTTCAGGACCAGGGAATATAGAGAGACATCTAAATTAATATAATTAGAGATGAAAAGTGGGTCCTTTCAATAGACATAGGAAATCCAGAGAATTATAAGGACATACTTTAAAAGTCTTTACTCTTTCTCAACCAAAATTACTCTGGGACCAGATGGATTTAACTCAGAATTTTACCAGACCAGATTTTAATTTTTTAGAAGAAAAATTAACTCTAATACTCCTCAGATTTATTCTACAAAATAGAAAATGAAGAAACATTTCCTAATCCTTCTTATCAAGCCACTGTTACCCTGATATCAAAACCCACAAGAAGAATCAACAAAAAAGAAAATTGTAGATCACTGTCTATTATGGATGCAAATAGTCTCAATAAAATATTTACAAACTGAATTCCAGAATACATCAAAAAGAGTATTTGTCATCATCAGGTTGGCTTCACGACAAAGAAGCATGGCTGGCTCAACATAAATAAATCAATAAACGTAATCCAACACATAAAAAGAATGAAAAATAAAAATCATATGATCATCTCATTGGATGTGAAAAAGTCCTTTGACAAAATTAAATATCTATTTATGATAAAAGTCCTAGAAAGACTAGAGATACAAGTAACATACCTTAATATAATAAAGACAATTGACAGTAGGCTAACAGCCGTCATCTACCTAAACAAAGAAAATCAAAGCATTTTCTCTAATGATCAAGACAAAAATGTCTGCTCACTCCATGCCTACTCAATATAGTACTTGAAGTTCTTAGCTAGAGCAATAAAAAAATCCAGAAAAATAGCAAGGTGATACAAAAAGCAAAGGAAGAAGTCAAAGTATATAAAAGACTATATAAAAAGTCTTTATATTCAGATGATATGATTTTATGCATAAAAGGTTGCGGTAGCTCACAGGTGACTCAGTTTTCATCTGGAGTCCATTCTGACTTATACGCCTATTGAGTTCAAGCTTGCTTGATGTGAGATTTCCCTTTGTATGCTGTGATTACCATTGATAAATAAAGGAACTGCTTTGGACTTGTAGCAGAGCTATAGAGGAGCAGAGCTAGGTCAGGGTAGGGGAAACTAAACTGAATGCTTGAAGAAAGAAGGGTGGAGTAAGAGAGAAGCCATGGAGCTGCCTCCTGAGACTGATGTGCTGAAACTTTGCTGGTAGGCCACCACCTCATGGTGATGCACAGATTAATGGAGATGGGTTAAACTAAGATGTAAGAGTTAGCAAATGAGAAACTGGAGCAAGCAGTGATTTAAATAATATGGTTTTTGTGTGATTATTTCAGTTCTGAGCAGCCGGGACAAACAAGTGACCTCCCCACAACAGTTGCTTGTTTCAGTCTCCTTGAGAACTGTGAAAAAGTTCTGATTAAGCCCATGAGATAGACACAGGCTGATGAATGCCAGCTGAAGGCACATCCAGATAGTAAAAGAAACTGCTTGCTCAAGAACAGGAAGAGTCTTGTGGTTAGATACTGACTGACTATGCTGTGCTTTGTTCTGCTTTTGTATATAAGCAGGCTTTAAAATAAACTCTGGGCTGGTTGGTATTTACCAACAGACCTCCTGTATTTATCCTGGTTTTCTGTCTCAATTTCTTTCAATTTGAGATTTTCTCAACCTTGCGCCTGACTTTGTTGGGGCAGGCTCTGACAAAAGGTTATAAAATCTCCACTAGGAATCCTCTACAACTGATAAACGATTTCAGCAAAGTAGAAGGATACAAAATTAACATACATACAAAAATTCATAGCATTTTTATATAAAAATGACAAGCAGAGTGAGAAAGAAACAATGAAAATAGTACCTTTCACAAAAACCTCAAAAATACCTTTGGATAACTCTAACCATCAAGTGATAGACTTGAATAATAAAAACTTGAAGATATTGAATAAAGAGACTTAACAAGCATGAGGCTCACGTGGGTGAAAGACACCATTGGTTCATGGGTCTGGCCTGCCTGAAGCATCCACAGGCCCCCTGGTTCCTTTCAGTGCTGGTTGGAGGAGTGTCATTATGGTGAACAAGTATATGGTAGAAATGGGAGAGAAAGAGAGGCAGGATGGTTTGTGTGCTGTGGTAAGAGGGAGTTCTGAAGAAGTGAGGGTGGTGAGGAATGGGCTGATGTTGACGGCCTGCTTGCCACCCTGTACCAGGTGGCATTTGGGCCTGGGCTGCTGCCAGGGACCATGTCTGGGTTCATATCCCAGCAACAGCCAGGATCTGTGTTGATGTCCATGACTTCAGTAACTACTGAAGGCCATGTGTATAACTGGGTTGTGGTCAAACACCTGAGTCCATGTTGGTGTCTGAGGACCATCCTGCCAGCAGGACCATGCTAATCTGAATGGCTTGTGCTACCTCTTGGGGCTATCGTGACCTCCATACCCAGACTGTGGCATAGGGCCACGTCTTGATCCATGGCCCTACCTACCACAGTCAGTGTCTGGATTGATATCTGTCTCTCCTTATACCATTGAACACCATGCAAATACTTGGTGTCTGGGAAATTATCTGAGGCCAGGTGGGGATCTGAGGGTCATACTAGAGACCCAAGTGGCTTTTGTAGCCAGGAACTGCCATGGTGATGTTCAGGCCTGGGCTGCAACTGGTAACATGTCTCGGTTCATGGCCCTACCATACCCAGGGTCTGTGTTGGTGCCTGTGGTTTTTTATACCATTGAAGACCATCCCGATGCCAAGGGTATGGGCCACCACTTGGGACCATGTTTGTGTCCAAGGGCCACTCTGTTTTGGGGGCCATCCTGATCTGAGTAGCCTGTGCTCATGCCTGGGGTCATGGTGACATCTGAGCCTGGGCTGCTACCTAGCATCATGTTTGGGTCCATGATCCTACGACAGTTGGGGTTTGTGATGTCAGGGGCCTATGGTGCCACCAAAGGCCACACAGATGTCTGTGGTCTAGGCTGCTTCCTGTGGCCATGTTGGTACCCAGGGGCCATGCCACTACTGGGACATGCTCATCTGAGTGGTCCAGCTGTTACCTGGGACCATGGTATTGATTGTCCTGGATAGGGCTACTGCTGAGGGCCATGTCTGAGTCTGTGGTCCTACCACAGCCAGGTTCTATGTTGATGTCTGTGTGTCTGTGGTCCACCATACCACCAAAGACCCAATGGATGCCTGGGGTCTAGACTGTAACCTGTGGCCATATTGGTGGTGTCTGTGAGCCTTGCTACCTCTGGGGTTGTGACAATTTGGGTGTCCTGCACTGCAACGTGGGTCATGTTGTTGCCATGAGTTATGTGTGAGGTCATAGACCAGCAGTAGCCAGGGTCTGGGTTGATGTCCATGTCTCCAGTTGCCACCAGGGACTGAGCAGATGCCCAAGGTCTAGACAGCTACTTGACACTATTTTTGTGTCCAAGGGCCTTACTGTCACCAAAACCATACCCATCTGGGTGGACTGTGTTACTGCCAGGGCCATGGTGAGGTCCAGGCCCAAGCTGCTACCAAGGGCATTTATGGATTTGTGTTCTTGCTGCAGCTGTGGTCTGTGATGATGTTCATGGCCCATGTTACCATGGAGGTAATAGGAACCATGTGTGTTGAAATCCAGTGGCTATTCTGAGCTGGCTCTGTCCCTTACTGGCCCTGGGATAGCTGGTCCTACCCCTTGCTGAACACTGGAGCAAGGGAACTGGCTCTGCCCTCCCTCTCCACGAGAAGATGGCCCCTGCACTCAGGAGAGTTGGCCCCAATGGCGTGGGCCTAAGAGAACTGGCTCTGTCACTCACCTGAGAGAATGGTCCCAGTGACTCTGACCAACGATTTCAGTTACCACTCAGAACCACATCCCGGGTATAACATCTACCCCGTCTATGACCTGCTTGAGCTTGTGAAGGGACTGGTTCCATGCAATGATAACTGCAGGATCTCCATGACTCAAGACAGCAGCAGGATATCCGAGACGAATTTCAATGAGGGTCCAGTGATGATGGTTTTCTAGAGGCCTTGAGCCAGACCAAGGACTCATTGCAATGATTGTTTTGAGGGTGGGGCTGATTGAACAAAAGGGTATACTTCAATTGAATTGAAGACTCAGACCTAAGTCCACACACCCATGGACGCCTGTATTTTGACAAAGAGCTGAAAATATACACTGGAAAAATGGATATCTTCAACAAATAGTGCTTGTCAAACAGGATATCTGCATGTAGAAAAATGAAAATATATTCATATTTATCATGCTACACAAAGCCCAGTTCCAAATAGATCAAGGACCTCAACATAAAGCCAGATGCAGAAGAGAAAGTGGAGAATAGTCGTGAATGCATTGGCACAGGGATTTTATGAACAGCACTGCAATAGCACAAATACTAACAACAACATTTAATAAATGGAACCTCATAAAGCTGAAAATCTTCTATATGACAAGGGACACTATCATTTGTACAAAATGTCAGCCTGTAAAATGGGAAAAAGATCTCTAATACTTAAATATTTATGTCATCAAGTAAAATTTCCAGTGTCATTAGTGGAGTACATTTTGTTGAGTCACTAGCCAAAGGGATCCCATGGTATCCCCCAAGCAGGTTATTGCCAAGGGTGTTGATTTTTCCAGGATGGTAAGTCCCTGCTGCTGAAGATAGTAATACTTATGTCATGTAACATGGAGAAGTTGTACTGGCAGATAGCTAAAACCTTCACTCCTTCTGACTAGAATTTATGTTACTTGAAAGTAATCACCAATATTACCCAGCTACAAACCCTGCTACCTACCAGGATTACCTATCTTCAAGATATACTGGTGCAATAGTCTCACAAATGTTGTGGGAGGAATAAAGTACCATTTTCTGATTGGATTTAATGCTCACGTCACAAACTAGAACTCATACTTGACAGTGCTATTGTCTCTAAGAACTTGAAACTAGATAGGTCATAAATCTGGGGGGAAACCTACTACTAGTATTCTAAAGAAACATAGCCATAAAATGACTCTTGAAGACATAGAGCCATATATGAGTATCTTGCTCAGCCGTCAGAGAAGCTTCTTGCAGTTGATGGGAATTACCACAGTAACTCACAAGTGGACAATGTGAAAAGAGTGTGAGATATTGGAGCACTCAGTCCTAAATATGATGTCATCACCAACCCCCTCCCCTCAGGCTTCAAGAACCTATGCAGAAGAGGAGGCATTGTACAGTCAGTACTACTACATGTATTATGGTACTAGCCTTTAGTGTGGAGCCTGCACTATAGGACCATTCCCAAGCCGGGCAAGGGCCTGGAGATTTAAACACACCAAGGCACACAAACAGAGACATTGGCCATTCTTGAAACAAGAATGCCCCCCTTATTGTATACCAGAGCCACTTATATCTGGATAGCCATGCCCTAGCCAAACCCACCAGAAACCACTCCCCTGCCATCAGGAACTCTTGAGGATCTCATGCTCACCGTAGCTACAAACACAGGAAAAACAAGTTGTTTTGCTCAAAGCAGCTGCAAGCATAACAGGTTGTTTACAGGAAATTCAGGGCCTGGGTTCACAGCCCCAAACAAGGCATAAAGATTTTAAGTACCAGAGGTGATTGATGACTGCAAGGTAACATTCTTTTTTCAGACACAATAGCACTGATGCACATGTGAACTCATAGACTGTGGCAGCACACACAAGTTCTACAGCTTCAATACAGACAGAGTCCCAACACTGAGAAGGGGAAGTGGGCATAGGCTCTCAATCTATCCAAGAAGACATCTGCAATTGATACCCACTGGTAATGAAAAAAATCGATTTTCTCCAGTGAAGCCTTGCTGCATATGTCAACCACAATCCAGGGCAGACCCCATGCTCAGGAGTCAATATATATCCAACAGGAAATAATCTCAATGGTATTTTTTGTATTTTTTTCTTTGGGCAATTTTTTTTATCTTATTGATCTTTTGTTTGCTTTTATTTTCCTTGTTTTTTTTTGTGGGAGATTTTGTTTATTTAGCTTGTTTCTTGTTTGTTTTTGTTTTTTGGTTCTTCTTTTGAGAGAAAGAAAACATAAATTTGAGTGGTAGAGATGGGATCATCTAGGAGAAGTTGGTAGAAGGGAAAAACATGATCAAGATATAGTATATATTATATGAAAAATTAATTTAAAAAGAAATTATGTACTGTAATGCTTAATGTTGCTTTGTTCTAGTAGCCCCGAGTATTAAGGGACTGTAGTGTTTGATGTCTAGCCAGTGTTTGAAAATCTGTGACAAAGAAATGGAAAACCATTGCCTTGACTAATAGCATTAGGACTAGTATGAAAGTTACCAAAAGACATTTGTATCAGAGTTGTTCAGTAAAGAATGATTTGATTTTTATGAGCTCTGCTAATAGGAATGTCTGTATTGGGCCTTTCAGTGGCTTGAAAAAAAATGGCCCCAAAGGGAGTGGCACTATGAGGAGATGTGGCCTTGTTGAAGGAAGTGTGTCATAGTGGGGACAGACTTTGAGGTCTCTTTTGTTCAAGCTTCCTTCAGTGTAACTCAGTTGACTTCCTATTGCCTGGAAGACATAGGACTCTCTATTCCTCCAGTATCATGTTTGTCTGCATGCCGCCATGTTCCCTGCCATCATGATAATGAACTGAACCTCAGAAATGGTGAGTCCCCTCAATTAAAAGTTTTCCCTATAAGAGTTGCCGTGGTAATGGTGTCTTTTCACCGCAATAAAAACCCTAATTAAGACAGACTTTTATGTCTGTATTAGGTCTGCATGTCTGTATGTTAAATATGTTGCCAAAAAAACTTATCACATAGAGTGACTGTATTAGGGTTTCTATTGCTGTGATGAAATACCAGGAGCAAAAGCAACTTGGGGAGGAAAAGGTTTATTTTACTTACATTTTCATATCATAATTCCTCATTGAAGGCAGTCAGGGTAGGAACTCAAACTGAGAAGGAATCTGGCAGCAGAAGCTAATTCAGAGGCCATGAAGGCTGTGGAAGAGTGCCTACTGGCTTGCTCCTCATGCCTTGCTCATCTTGCACTCTTGTAGAATCTAAGACCACTAGGCCATGGGTAGAACAACCCACAATGCACTGAGCACAATCATTGTGCCTACTTCATTTACTAATTAAGAAAATCGCCCACAGGATTCATAAAGCCCAATCTCATGGAAACATTTTCTCAGTTGAGGTTCCCCCTTCCCAAATGCCTTAATATAAAACCTAGAAGCACAGTGGATGCTTTAAATTCTTAGATGCTTTGATTATATCATGAAATTATAATCCTGAGGGTTCACCTTTCACATTTTGTAGTTAAGAAGTCCGGAAGTCTAGGTGGCTGCTTTCTCAGAATCTCCAATTTTGAATTTGTAATATTCTCTTCCAGCTATAACTTACAGTGCAAATATCTTTGAAGCATAAACACCATACAATAGTCATCTACTGTATATGCCAGTTTCTTAATGCATATGTCATCTTTTCCATTGGTTTTGCTTCATTCTCCCCATCATATTTTCTCCTCCTTTCTTATTCCTCCCCCGACTACTCCACACCACTTATCTTCTCCCCTTCTGCCCTACATCTATATTCACAACCTACAAGGTCACTCCACTCCTCTTTCCCTTTACACGTACTTCTTTCTTCCTTTTCCTTATCTTGCTTTTTTAAAATCCCTTCATTTCATTCTAGCTGCTGACTATGGTAAATCCACATCCAAATGGAAAGATGCCTGTGTTATTATAGGAGCCCAGATTACCCTACAGCAGCATAGAAATTGGGCTTTACCCTGGTTTTTCTTAAGGAACCCTGATCTGATGCCCTTTGGTTAGTTCCTGTTTCACAAAGAAATGATAACTACAATGTATATTTCAGAGGAAGTGAAAAGTTCAAAGAAAGAAGTAAAATGACATTAGGGAAGTAAATTTGCCTCTTAAAATAGTTTTTTGATTACTAATATTTCATGAAGCGTTTCTATGTAGTCATACTATATTAAGTGTTTTATAATTTTTTTATAAAAAATTTAGTAAGTACTGTAATTAACCACATTTTCCAGATAATAAAACCAACTCTTATAAGTACAAAGTAAAATCCACAAGATTACACAATTTGAGGGTAGCAACAAAACTGGCTTCTTTACTAGGTTCAGAGAGGGCAAAGTGAGGAACTCAGTCTGCTCTCTTTCCTGTCTTCCTCTGAATTAGGAATGGTTGAGAATATTCACATAAAGTCATACGTCCATGAAAATAATAATGTCAGAATTTTATTTTTCATAATGGAAACAAGAAACTTAGGATTCTAAAACAATAAAACAAAAGAGAATTTGAAGAACCTTGAAACAATTGTAAATGGGTCAACAGAAAGTGATTCAAGTTATGATCATTGTGAGGACAGTAGAAACCTGTTCCCATTTGTCTGCCATTATGATTTATTGCTATGGTACAGACTATAGAATAGCTAATGGAGAAAAGTCTGGCAGGGCACAACAGAACATGCAGAAATTGCTTGTCTCAATATTGAATTAAACTTAGACTGGATGTGTCAATTAGGACAAGACTCTGAAGATAGCTCAATAATTTCTCATCAGGAAAGTGGGAATAATCGACTTCTCTTTAAAACATTTTGGTGTTTGGATTGATTGTGGTGGTACATATATTTGGATGCCATATCATGTAATGTACAAATCTACTCAACAGGCCCACTCAGGAGCTGAAGTCCTCACACATGCTCAAGTCTACCCTAACTAAGTTTTTTCATCTTAATGGGTAGTACATATGTGTCTACAAGTCTTATTCTCCAAATCTCTCTCTCTCTCCCTCTCCCTCAAACATGCACAAAGAGAGAGAGAGAGAGAGAGAGAGAGAGAGAGAGAGAGAGAGAGAGAGAGAGAGAGAGAGAG
>NW_026068087.1:2713314-2724475 GCF_014885135.2 Alexandromys fortis
TCCTTTGCAATACAGATGCTTTTCAGCTTCCTGAGGTCCCATGTGTAAATTTTTGGTCTTAGTGCCTGTTCTATCAGTGTTCTGTTCAGAAAACCTTTTCCTGTGCTAATAAGTTTAAGACTATTTTCCATTTTCTCTTCTGTCAGATTCAGGGTATCTAGCCTTATGTTGAGATTTTTGACCCATTTGGAATTGAGTTTTGTGCAGCATGATAGACATGGGTCTACTTGCATTCTTCTGCATGCAGTTATCCACTCTGGCTTCTTTATCAGAAAATCAGATTTCCATAGGTGTGTTGATTCATGTCTGGGTTTCTGTTTGTTTCCATTAATCAACATGTCTATTTTTTTGGCCAATATCGTGGTGCTTTTATTATTATCTTAAAATCAGTGATGGTGATGCCTCCAGTGGTTCTATTACTTTTTCACACAGAATTATTATTTTTTTTACCTATTATGGGTTTTTTATGTGTTCCCAAATGAAGATCAAAATTGTTCTGTCAGTTTTTGTGAAGAGTTGTGTTGTGATTTTGATGGGAATTTTGTTGAATCTGAAAATTACTCTTGGTAGGATGGCCAATTTCACTATATTATCGTTAATTTCACATTATGCTATTTTGTTAAAAGTGTTTATCAGCTGTAGAAGTTCCCTAGTGAAGTTCTTAATATCTTTTATATATAAAATCATATCATCTGCAAATAAAATACTATGACTTCTTCTTTTCCTATTTGTAACCCCTTTATCGCCTTTACTGTCTGATTTCTCTAGGTAAAACTTCAAGTATGGAGATCCTTGTCTAACTGATGCTTTTAGTGAAAATAATTTATTTCTGTCTGGTGGTACATGCTTTTAGTCTCAGTACTCAGGAGGTCAAGGTAGGTGAAGGCCAGTCTCGTTTATATAGTGAGTTCCTGGACAGCCAGGACTACTCTTATAAACAGACCCTGTCTTGAAGAACCAAAATAAATAAATAAATAGACAAAGAAATAAATATAAATGAATATAACATACTTTTGAGTTTCTCTTTGTGTAGGTTGATACTTGGCTATGGGCTTTCTGTATATTGCTTTTATTATGTTTAGGCTTGTCCATTGTATCCCTAGCCTCTCCCAGACTTTTATCATGAAGGGGTGTTGTATATTTTTTCTTTTAAAATTCTTTAAATAACTGTTTTCATTTATTTTACACATCAATCAGTTTCCCCTTCTTCCTCTCCTCCCATTCCCTCTCCTCCCCCATCTACCACCCTCTCTGACTGCATCTCCAGAAGGGACAGGCCTCCTATGGACTTATACAAAGTATGGCCATATCAAGTTGGGGCAGGACTGAGCTTCTCCTTTTATGTCAAGACAATCCAACATAGGGAGCCAAAAGCTCACTAAGCACCAGGGAGAGGTACTAAGAGACTAAACTACATGATTGATCACACATCTGCAGAGGGCCTAGGTTGGTTGCATATAGGCTCCCTAACTGTCCAGAGTCCATAAGCTCCTTAGGGCTCAAGTCAGCTGTCTCTGTGGGTTCCCCCATCATGATCTCTTGCCTCAGTGCTCATCAGTAACTTTCTTTCTTTGTTGGGTCCTTGGGTGACTTGATATCAGGGTAACTGTGGCTTCCTTAAAAGAATCAGCTAATGCTTCTTCAGTTTCTATATTGTGGGATAATTTGATGAATATTGGTGTTGAATATTGGTCTGGCAGAATTCTGTGCTAAATCCATCTGTTCCTGTCCTTCTTTTAATTGGGAGAGTTTTAATCATTGCTTCTATTTCACTAGGGGTCTTGAGTCTGCTTAAATTGCTTATGTGACATTGATTTAACTTTGATAGGCTATATCTATATATACAGAAATTTATCCTTTTCTGTGGGGTAATTTTTTTAGTAAAGATTTTAAAAATATTTCTTTAGGATTCTTTGGATTTCCTCCGTGTCTGTTATGATGTTGCCCCTTTTCTTATCTAATTTAGATCTATTATTTCCATCTTTTAGTTAATTTTGTGAAGGGTTTGTCAGTTTTACTGATTTTTCTCAAAAAATCAAATTTTTGCTTCATTGATTCTTTGGGGAGGTATTTTCTTGATTTCAGCACTGAGTTTGATTATTTTTTGCCAGATATTCCTTTTGTGTTATTTTCTTATTTGTCCTAGAGCTTTTTGGTATGCCATTAAGTTACTAATATGAAATCTCTCCAACTATGACGTTACCTTTTCAAACCACTTTCATTTTGTCCCATAGGTTTGGGTATGTTGTGTTTTCATTTTCATTCTATTCTAAAAAGTTTTAAATTTTCTTCTTAATATCTGTCTTGACCCATTTTTATTCAGTAGTGAGTTGTTCAGTTTCCATGAGTTTGTATGCTTTCTGTTGTTTGTGTTGTTGTTGTTTTTTATTTTTTATTGCTTTATAAATAATACCATTCAAAATTTCCACCTCCTCTCCTCCTCCCATTTCCTCCCACTTCCCTCCTCCCCCTCCAGTCCTAAGAGAAGGCAGGTTACCCTGCCCTGTGGGAAGTCCAAGACTCTTCTCCCTTCATCCAGGTCTAGGAAGGTATGCATTCAAACAGAATAGGATCTCAAAAAGCCAGTATATGCAGTAGAATCAAGTCCCAGTGCCATTATCATTGGTTTCTCAGTCAGCCCCCAATTGTCAGCCACATTCAGAGAGTCCGGTTTGATCACATGCTCATGCAGTCCCAGTCCAGCTGGCCTTGGTGAATTCCCATTAGATCATTAGTTTTGTTTTGAAGTCTACCTTTTCAATTATTAAAATGGTTAAACCTGTTTGCTTCTTGGGTTCATTTATTTGGAATAACTTCTTGTATTCTTTTATTCAGAAGTGATATCTATCTTTGATGGTAATGTGTGTTTCTTGGAGCAGAAAGATGGATTCTGTTTTCTAATCCAACCAGTTAGTCTGTGTCTTTATAATTGGGAACTGGGACCACTGATTTTGAGAGTTATCAATGAGTAGTGTCTATTGAGTCCCATTATTTTGTTGATAGTTTTTTTCTTATTTTTATTTACTAGACTGGAATCATTCATTTCTTGTGTTTTCTTGGGTGTCGTTGACCTCTTCTGATTGAAATTTTCCTTCTAGAACCTTCAATAGAGATGAATTTATAGGCAGATACTGCTCAAATTTGTCTTTATTGTGGAATGTTTTTCTTTCTAAGTCTATTGTAAAAGATAGTTTTGCTGTGTATAGTTGTCTGGGCTGGTCTCTTAGAGTGGTAGCACATCCATCAGGCTGTCCTATCTTTTAGAGTCTCTTTTGAGAAGTCAGGGGCTATTCTAATGAGTCTGCCTTTAAATGTTACTTGGTATTTTTCCCTTGCAGCTTTTAATATTATTCATTGTTCTGAATAGTTATTATTTTGGTTATTATGTGTTATATAAAATTTCTTTACTGGTCCCATCTATTTGATGTTCTGCATGCTTCTTGTACATTGATAAGCACCTCCTTCATCAGTTTGGGGAGTTTTTTTTCCATGATTTTATTTTCTGTACCTTTGGCATAGGTACTTTTTCCTTCCTCTAGTTCTATTATTCTTATATTTGATCTTTTCATGGTGTCCTTGATTTCCTGGATGTTTTGTGCCTGTTCCTTTTCAGATTTAACATTTTCTTTGACTGAGGCATCCATTTATTTTTTTATTTTTTTTTTAAATATTTATTTATTTTGTATACAATATTCTGCCTGTATGACTGAAGGCCAGAAGAGGGCGCCAGACCTCTTTACAGATGGTTGTGAGCCACCATGTGGTTGCTGGGAATTGAACTCAGGACCTTTGGAAGAGCAGGCAATGCTCTTAACCACTGAGCCATCTCTCCAGCCCCGAGGCATCCATTTATTATACCTTGTCTTCAACACCTGAGGTTCTCTTTTCTGTGTTGTATTCTGTTGAGGAGGTTTACTTCTGAGATTTCTATTTGACTTCCTTAGATTTTTCCAGTTTTTATTTTAGTTTGGGTTTTCTTTAGTGATTCTGTTTCTACTTTCATGTCTTGAACTGTTTGCATTATTTTATCACACTGTTTGTGTTCACAGACTTCACTAAGGGATTTATTCATATCCTCTCTAATATCCTTGATCCTATTCATAATTGCTATTTTGAAGTCCTTGATTTTTTTCTTCAGTTCTATTGCATTTCTTAGGGTCTACTATAGTACAGTTACTGGGTTCTGGTGGAGACGTTGTCTTGGCTATTAATGATTGTGTTTTTGTAATGGTTTTCTAGACATATGGATAATAGAAGTGATTCTATATGTTCATACCTGGCCTTAATCTTTGTTTAGTGGGTGTTCTGATCATTGGATTCTTTTACCTTCTCTGGATCTTAGTGTGGTGGCTATGGGTTGCCCAGAAGAGTGTGCTTCTGCATGTTGGTGGGTGGAGATGGGCCAACAGAAAAGGCCGAGAAGAGCTGTGAGAAAGAGCTAAGAGAATTCTGTCCACACCAAGAACCATGGTCCCTAGGGAGTTGGAGGTGTATTGGAGAAGGGGTTCCTATAATAGGCTGCAGCAAAAATAATCATAATCAAAATAATAATCATAATACTAATCTGGAGAGATGGGGGTGAGAAGTCTAGAGGGATCCTGATTTTATATCAAGAGTTGGTGTCTCCAGTGAATGGAGTTGAGGTGGGAGAAGCAGCCTCTGCAAGCACACTTCTATGAGAATGGAGGTGGGACTGGAGAGATAGTCATGGCAGACATGAAGGAAAGTTACAATCACCTACCCATGTTTCATGCCAGTGTGGCCACTGTGTGTCTCAGAAAGAAAGATATTCTAGGGACTGGCATCTGATGCAAGATAGTGGGAATGGGCTAGAAGGGAGGGCTAAGAAAGTCCACAGGAAGAAGGAAACTGGGTCCTCACCTAGGTTCTGCAGAGGACCCAATGATTCAGCTAATGCAGTCTTAATCTATGTGAAGCCTTTTCTCCCCTTCACCTGATGTGGGAAATAAAAAGTATTCAAAAGTATTTGAAGTTGCCAGGCGATGGTGGTGTAAGCCTTTAATCCCAGCACTGGGGAGGCAGAGGTAGGCGGATCTCTGTGAGTTCGAGACCAGCCTTGTCTACAAGAGCTAGTTCCAGGGCAGGGTGCAAAGCTACAGAGAAACCCTGTCTCGAAAACCAAAAAAAAGAGCACACAACAACACTATTGTAATTTATCTAGGGAGAACCCAAGTATCGGGCAGCAGGTGAATAGTTGGCTAAACCAGGATCCAACTTAAGAAAAGAAGCCAAAACTTCTGGATTCTTCAGTTGAACCCATAGGAAACATAGAGAATTATAAACACCCTTCTCAAATTTGACTAAAATACAAAGGGAATGAAAGGTTTTCATACCTAAGTCACTTGCTGCAGTCACATTTGGTGTCTGTTTTGTGTTTTAGTGTATGAAATTTGGGGCTGTAAGTGCCACTCAGAAACTTTCTATATGCCAGATCCTTAGCTTGCTAAAAGAAATCATATTCAGATGTGTCCAACCTTTTGAAATTGCACAGTGCTATCTATCCTATACAGATTAATGTTCAAGAACCACACAATTGACTCTCACACCCCTCTCCCAATTATTTAAACAATCATGAACTTTTTTGTAGGTTAGCAGTTTCATGACGGACTACGTTTGCGTTGTTTTGAGCCTTTATAGATGCTACAACCTGCAGGTTTAGAAGTTCTAAGAAAGAATTAAAAAGTATGCTCCAAGTTTGTAGACAGTGTCTTCTAGAGAATAAGCCATACATTAGTGGACAAATCTCATAAGATCATTTGCAGCCACCCTTGCTTGCACAGGCAAGGAAGGCGCTGCTAGTCAGTGAGCCCTTCAGATGTGTCCATTTCCTGCATTTGAGTTTAAGTTTGGCCCATTTGATGCTGTCTTGAGCAAGTTGTTTAATTGCTAATGGTTTCGGCATCTTCATTTGTAAAATGAAGATAACATTTGCCCCAGTAGGTTATACTAACAAACAGCATTACTTGTTGATACCTTTTTAAAGTAGATCCCCTGCATTTGCTATAAGTTGTCTGCACATTTACAGCGTGACTTTACTTTGAAATGGTAACAGCTTCCTGGCAGTGGTAGAATCATATGCTTAAGGAGTCTTTCTTCCTCAGCTGGAAGGAAAAGGAGTTTTCTAGGGTTTGAGTGTTCCATACATTCCTGTGTTGGAAACTTCATCCCCAGCACGGCCATGCTGAGACCTGGACAGAGGCAGAGAAGACTGATTTGATTAAGAGAGCTCTGCCCTCAAAAATACTCTTGCAGGGGGTGGATTTACCAAAAAATGAAGGAGCACCCTCACTGCGTGCCTCACCTTTGACTTCTCCTGACCTTTTGCCCTGGCAGTGAGGTGATACAATACGAAGACTCTCCTGAGATGCTTTTGAAATTTCCAGTGTGCAAAACTATTAACTGAATGGATATCTGCTCTTTATAAATTACCCAATCTGTAGTTTCGTGGTACAGCTGCGGAGAACACTCTAAGAGTACTAGCAATGGTGTAACTAAGGTTTGCCTCTGGTAGTGTTTACTTTGTTTTTACGGATTTATGAAGTGACCTTATTGTGAACGTAGATCTATATTTAGTTGCATCCTAAGAATGTGTCATCAGAAATTGATGTATTAGATCTATAAGAAAATACTCACTCTATGACCCTGGTATAACCCAGAAGATTGATATGAACAGCCATTAAGTAAAAGAATATTTTAATATTTTTTCACACAGTCCTTTCCTCTATTTATATGATATGAGATATTTTCATGAAAAATTTCACAACCACCCTTTTATTATATTTTCAAAGACTATACCCTCTGCTTCCTATCCCTCTTCCTTAAAGGTAAATTGAAAAAAGAAGTCTCAATATTGAAACGGCATGCAATTAACTTTTCAAAGGAATGGTTAACATCTGTCTGTAGGTGTGTGAGCTGCGTGGATTCGGTGAGTGTGAGGCTGATAGGGGTGAGGAGTCACTCTTGTTCTCCCAGTTCTCCATGGATAAACCCAAGCAATAGCTGTGGTGTGACAGGGCTGCTTCTCCAAGTCTCCTGCTGGAATCTTAATTTTGGGTCAATGGGGGGGGGGCAGTTGGAGCCTTTGGGGAAGTTTTTAGGTCATCCGTGGAGACCTTGTAAACTCTGTTAGGGGCCACATAAAATGACCATGTGAGAGGGCCATTTATGAACCAGTACTGAGGTCCTCAGGACACAGCAAATATGCAGGCATTTGCACTTGAATGACCCAGCTTTCAGAGCTTTGAGAAATGCACACACACACGCACACACACACACACACCACCCAGTTATGATATTTTATTAAAGCATTCCTAATGGTCAGAGAGAAAGAGAAACCTGCACCACAGAGTGAGAATGTTGCTTTAACCAGAACCCCAAAGCCTAAGAGCAGTTTTGAGAGTGGGTTAATATGTAGACATAGGACAAGGTTTTATGCTATTGTGAACAGCATACCTCTCCATGGACAGACCACTGAGGGAAGCTCTAACATGGGCCCAGACTCACATAGACGGAGAAAGGCGAAAGGAATCAATCACATTAGAGACTGTCCAAATGCTGGTGATAAGACTGGGCGAAGCTGTGCAGGTGAGGAGCACATTACTGGGAACTGGAAAAGGTTCTGTCACACAGAGTCAATGACCCTGATTGCATTGTTCCTGTGTTCCAATGTTTTCTGAGTATTAGCCTTCAGAGTTATAAAGGGTTGGATATTTGCATGAAGATGTTTCTAAAACGGTTCAGGTTTCTCCTGACTGTCTATAGTAAAATGCAGAAAGATAGAGAAACTCAAAGACAGAGTTCTTAATTAGAATACGACATGGGTTCTTAGCTTAATAGTACAAAAAATGAGAAAAGTGTGGTCAGTCAGCTGTCCAATGCTGAGATTATTAGTAAGTGTGGGCTAGTGGCTTTTCAGAAATGACCTTACACACTTCTCAGGGATGCTCACCATTGCCACACACATCATACCTCAAGCAGCCAGAGCAAGACAGTTGTTTCAAAGGAAGGGGCCTGAAACTTTCTGCCCAGCCCTCCTCGGTCTCATCATTGCTCAGTTCACTGTACTGTTCTAGAGTTTCTGCATTGCTTCAGGCATAGCTCCAAAGAGCTCTAGGGGGGCAGAGCTTCCTTTAGCTCCTGGGGGTCAATGCAGATGCCTCCCACTAGAAGCTTTTAACAGATCCCCTGGTGAGCCACAGAACCTACCCAGGAGGCCACCTTGGGATTTACTTAGCTTTGAGATTAATAGATGAACAAACAAAAATGAACTTCTACTTCAAGATGGCTGTAGGTACATGACCAAGGAATAAAGTTTCTTCTGAGGTGGGCCTATGACCTGAAACTGCCTTGGGAGACAGGGCTGCCCAGTGACACCAAGGCAGCATTCCACCTAGCTTCAAAGGCAAGGCCTCTGCTCTATTGAATTCACAGGGCAGAGAATTGAGTCATTAAAGGTGAGTCTGCAATTGGACTTGCTCAGAGTCCATTACCGCTTCCTTCATTCATACTACTCCTGTGCTGGGATGTCGGGTCATGTCCATCTTGGTTTGATTACACCAGTTCCCAGTAGGTGTAATCCTAATTTATCCAAGAACAAATGGCAACTGATTTAGATGGTTTTCAAATTGAACTTTAACTTTTAAGTTAGGTTGATGCTGAAACATATAAAGATTTGTGGATTTTTTTATTGGAATGAATCTATTTTACAAAATGAGAGTGACATAAATTTGAGACACTTGGGCCAAAAGTATTATGGTCTGAATCCTTGTTTTCTACCTGAAAATGTGTGTGATTGTGTATATTTTATTATTTATTCACATATAATTCATACCCCACTTGCCTCAAACATAAGTATTCCAACAAAGAAAACCTCACAGTAATATAGACCTGATGGTCATTGATGGCATAGTAATAAAGTATGCTAATGAATGATCCATGGCATTTCCTTTCTTGTCAGGGTGACTGAGGCCTCAAGTACTACTGAAGGTTATCCCAACCTGGATGACCCAAGGCACAGGATTGTGTACATTGACCTTCAAGGAAGTCACAGAGTGAGGTAGGGTCTTTTGTTGGTGACAAGGTTTTTATGGAAAACTCTAAATAAGTAATATTTGTACATTTAGAAAACAGGCCTTTAACTACTTAAGTTACCCAAGAACATGGCAGAAAGCTGCAACCTTGGAGTAGGGAACCAATGATATTGCTAATTGATTATGGGCTTCTCCACATCCATAAGTGAGCGGTGAATTTCAGTTCTTTCCAACCAAAAAAAGCTGATGGCATATTTTTAAAAAAAATTTTGTTTATTATGTATATAGGGTTCTTCCTGCATGTATCTTATAGTACAGAAGAGGACACCAGATTTTATTACAGATGGTTGTGAGCCACCATGTGGTTGCTGGGAATTGAACTCAGGACCTCTGGAAGAGCAGCCAGTGCTCTTTGCCTGTGAGCCATCTCTCCATTCCTCCTGATGGTATATTTTTGCAGAAATTCAAATATAATGAGATACCATGTGGTACTTAGAGGATATGCACAATACCATAATGTTTTAATAGTTGTCTATTTTAATGTATAATTGATAAGAGTGTAAGTTTGTGTGCGTAGGTACAGGTTTGCTATGGTTTGCATACGACCACACCAAGTTATTGGGCTTTCTGTACCAAATAATAGATTTCTTCGCCCAAGCATTAAGACAGATCAAGCCAAATTAAAAAGTAAAATACCAGATTTTTGCTGAGCAAAGCAACTCCCTGGTGACTCTTTCAGCCCCCCAAAATTGTGCCCAATTATGGTACCCCGTTAGTCAGGGTCTTAGGATGTTGACAACTTCAAACTTTGGGGGAGGTGCCAAAAACTTCAAGAATGTGGAATGAACTTGTGACATCTTCCTTTGGAAGAAGGTCTCTTTCTCTGAGATAGTGAGATTAGGGCAGAGAGAGCCAGTAGAGAGAGAGAGAGAGAGAGAGAGAGAGAGAGAGAGAGAGAGAGAGAGAGACAGAGACAGAGAGCTGAACATTAAGGACTTCTCAGGAGTCTTTTCTTTCCTTCTACCTTGTTCAGTGGCAGGGCATCTCTTGTGCTTTCTGGCTGATGCTCTGTATACACCAGGTAACACATTTTGGAGCTTCTGGGTCTTTCTGTCTCTACCTGCTTTCCCTCACTATGGGCACTGGAATTGCACCGCTCCATATGTGTGTTCTGAGGATCAAATTCTCTGACCTATCTTCCCAGCCCATGTCTAATATGTTTAAACCACGATTTCATGGATATTAGCATGAAAATTTGCATAATGGTTCAGTGATTGACTAGATTTTTGAGACTGTACCCTCTACATAGGGATGAATGCCTGTCACAGCACAATAAAGACCAAAAAGCACATTGGCAGGTTTGAGTCACATCTAGACTCTTGTTCTTTACACCTTGGTAATCCAAAGAAATGCCCGCATCTAAGAACCTGCTTCAGCTGTTCTGCTGGAACTGGAGATGATGAGAGGCACAGCGATGGGAGTAGATACCTTCTGTGTTTTCAGAGTCTGTCAGCTTCTATCCTTCCAGAGGGTGAGCTGGAGCACACTCAATAGCCCCTCCAGCATAAGCACCCTCTTCAATAATGTGATCATAGCAAAATATGCAAGATCATTTGGTGTCAGTATTGTCAGTGTGTGAGCAGGGGCTGTGACCATCGTTCGTACTAAAGAGAACTAAAGGCATTGTGTTCTTATAATTTTGACTATAGAACATGATCTATAAATTTCTGAATTATGATCACCATAGGATGGAGTGGGAAAAACTCCTGAGCAGCTAAATTTTTTATGGGAATTGAATAATTGAAACCTCTCTCCAGGACTATTCCCTTGGGTAGTGACTGTGTTTATAACTGTGGGCTTATCAGACCCAGAGTAAAACATTTAGAAGTTCCAATTCTTCAGAGACAATTTTGGTTACTTTGTTATGTATAATTCATATCCCACCTGGCTCAAAACATGTGTTACAACAAAGAAAAAGTTACAATAATCTATACTTGATTGGTACTTAAGGCACAGCAATACACTATGTTAAGATGCACAGTAATACGCTATGTTAATGACTGGTGTATGTTATTTCCTTTCCCTTCAAGTTGACTGATGACTCAAAGATC
>NW_026068087.1:2731289-2734663 GCF_014885135.2 Alexandromys fortis
TTGTGTGTGTGTGTGTGTCTCCAGGTCCTTAAAATAGCAGGTCAGAGTCCTTGATTTGAAATGTTAATTAAGATGGGCCTGGCTTCCTATTACACTTTCTATCTCTTTTTACATGCAAAAGAAATATGCTAATTAGGCTACTTTTCACCCAGGGTCCAAGTGAAAGGCAGTCCAAGTCACAGAAGTCCCAGCAGATCCCAGGTCTACTGTCCTGCTCCCAAGGTAAGACAGATGCTGAAATGAGTTCTCCACACTGGAGCACGTGGGGTTAATATCTAGCTCTTTCCTTTCCTAATCTCGTGGTGTTGTTTGTATACAACTACCATAGATAGGAATTGATTTAATTACCATTCATAAAGTCCATATACTCAAACAATCCGTTTTTACTGATTCAAGCAGTCAGACTACCTTGAGTATTTTTGAAGCTTGGATGATGGTCTCAAGGGAATTTTTCAGTGGGGTGTTTACTTTTAGTCTTTTGGTAACTTTTAAACATAGAGACGTTATTAGTCACACTGAAGTACTGTTGCAGATGTTCTGTGCACTTTGTGTGGTGTGGGTACAAATGGGAGGTGGCTGGAAATAGTGTGTATGAGGTTGTAAATGTAGCTCACTACACAGCCCTACTGGCAAGCAAGATTTAGAAAGGCAAAAGTCTACATTTGAAAGCAAGGGCATCCTAGATGTTAGTTTTAAATCATGTAAGATGGGGCACAAGGAAATTTATATTGTTGTGGAGAAGTATTCTAAATTAGCCTCCAGAGACGGAAATTGCAAAAAAATGCAAAAGTTATACCTTTAATTACTGCCGTGGAAGCTTTGAGATTTTGAAACATGATTTTGTAGAAATAACACTGGAAAGTATTTGCAGACTCTTTTGATTATAATGTTGAAGATGAGGACTGGTAGATTTTATTATTCTCATACTTGAGATGTTTAAAGCTTTTCCTCTTATTAACGTGAACATATTGCATCTGGAGTTGATAATCATTCAGGCATACAAAATGGTATTGAGTAAGGAACATCTATTTTTGGGAGTCTCAACTTTCTGGTTCTTTTCCTCACAGTTAGTTGGTCTTCCTTTCAAGCCAGAGTTTTAGTATGTGATAGAAAAGAGAAATGCTGCTGTATAGTAAACAGGGCTAAGGGTTCCAGGGAACATTGTTTAAAGCTGTTGCTTCAATGATTTGTGCACCTGTTCCATAAGCTGGAAACAGTTCAGTGTCTTTGGGTCCTCCGTGAACAAGGCGGGTGGCATATGTGCCTTACTGCTTATATCTGATAAGATGTGTTTTTCTGTGACACAGACAATATTCTGATTTCATTCAAATCAGACATTGATGTGTTCAGTCTTTGGGTTTAATAATTTTGAGATTTACATGAAGTCTGATAATCACGAACAACCATACCTCCCCATCCCCGGAAATCCACCAATTGTTGAAAGTAGTCAGAATTGAGAGAGAATCCCTTCGTGCTGGTGTTGGCTTGGTATAGAGGGTTTTAGAAAGAGGAACTCCTTAGTAATGTCCTCTGCCTTTGAGATACATTGGAGAGATGTGTGGTTGAATGATTTTTCCTTTCTTCTTTAATATNTTTGAGATACATTGGAGAGATGTGTGGTTGAATGATTTTTCCTTTCTTCTTTAATATAATTTGAATGTTATTTATTGTGGTTCCAGCATTTTAACTATTAAGTGTATCAATGTTTTTAAGTACTGTGGATGGCACGCTTTATTTGTTTTAGTATGTGATAGGAAAGAGAGACGCTGGTGTGTAGGATACAGGGCTAAGGACTCCAGGGAACCTTGTTAAAGCTTTTGCTTCAATGATTTGTGCACCCGTTCCATAAGCTGGAAACAGTTCAGTGTCTTTGTGTCCTCTGCACAAGGTGGGTGGTGGTGTCTTTTATGTGTTAAAAGGCTTTTAACACATAAGGCTAATTTGTACAGACTAATTCTCCTGTAAAATCTGGAATTTTTTAAATATAGAAATGTAAATGAAAACAGAGTATAGCTATGTTTAAGTAAACCTCATAATTGAAAGGCATGAGTTTATGGACATTCAAACTGTCTCTTTTCTAATAGTACAAATTGCCTGCCTGTGACACCAAAAATAATTAAAATACATATGTATTCATACTCCAGTGATTCTCAGCAACAGAGTCTCACAGTTAAAGTCATTTTCCTTTTGGGAAACTGATTATGTGAGCCTGGGAAGGTGAATTACATTAGAGAGGACACAAGATTCAAGGAACTGAAGGAAATCACTTCTAAGTGTTCCCCTCTTCTGCATTGAAAGATCAACCTGAAGCTTCTAGATGCTTTTCTAGTTCTCGTGTTCTTTCCCACATTCTTTTACTTGATTAGGTTTTTTTTTTTTTTTTTAATTTTCTTCCACAGCCTCGAGCAGGATTTTGGAATCTTGTCAATTTTATTCCTAGTCTGAGGATTCCCCCATATTTTAAAAACATACGTAGCTTCTTACTTATACAACTAATAATAAAAAAAAATCCCACTTATTTTGTTACCACATAATTTCAGATTGGTCCAAATTTGAAAGCTTCATACCGATTAAATTTCATGTCAGGAACAAAGAAATCTGTTTGTGGTTTTAGTAAATCACATTAATTTGGTTTTATGATATGGTATCTGTTTCACAAAATGCTAAACCATTAACAAAGTTACTTTTCTAGCGTTTAAGTTGTGTATTTTAACTACAACTGAAAATAAATCCCATCAGATGCCCTTACATTCTGCAAATATGGCCTTTTGTTTTCTGTTTTAAAATATACTAATTACTTATATGTATTTAGCATTTTAGTTTTTTATCCATAGTGCTTCTAACATCAAAAAATGAATAGAAACAAAACAGAATAAAATGCTCTTGTTCTCAATCAAAAAATCCTTTAAAAATGGAAGATTCATTGCAGAGTGTTCGAAAGGAACACATGTTTTGTATTACCTGCGATCCCAGCCTAGGTATCTTCCCCATTTTACTTTGTTTATGAAACAAATACTTTATTATTATCATATGAATTAAGCCAAATGTGAATGTCCTCACCTTGCCACGTTCTATAAACAGGAAGGGGCTGTCTAGGCCAAGCTCTGCTTTTGCCCCAGTTCAGTTGCCTTCACGTATGTGGGAAAACATGTTTGTAACTATCCTGAATTGATCAGAGACTGTCTTCAACAGAGGCCTCTGTGAGCTTAGGGAGTCAGAGGATGTAGATCCTGTGTCTGTATTTTAACAGTGAGAGTGGGAGAGATTTTTTTTTAATATAATTTATTACTCAAATGCACCCTTTTCAGAGAAAATCCAGGCCACTGTTAGCTGGAAGCCATTCTCACAATGCAGCTTACTTCATTTCTGACTGT
>NW_026068087.1:2735706-2738158 GCF_014885135.2 Alexandromys fortis
GTTATGGTTTGTTGGCCAAATGAGATCCATTATACTTCTTATCAATCTTTTATTCAGTGTTTTTTGTCAAAAGTCACTATTATATTGGTGCAAAGCAGGAGGTGCAGCAAGCAATGAGTTTTTATAAACTTCCATCACTTGATGAGCTTTCTGTTGCGTTTTAATAGATTACACTTTTATTTGAATTTGTGGTTGCATTTTAGTGTGCATGTGAATAGGCCCTTTCCTTAAGATTTTGGACTCCATGCTCATTTTTTATATATGGATGGACAAAGCAGATATGGATAACAATGTGTGTGTGTGTGTGTGTGTTCAGCTTTTGCTGTAGCAGGGTTTGTCATAGAACAATTCTCCAAGCAACTACTGTAAACACACCAACAAGCCACAGACCTGTTAACACACATCCAGGTATTGTCCTTGTGTTGATATTATTTGAAGGAAATCTTAGAGTGCTCACAAATTTAAATACTTTCGTATGAGCCATGTAAATATATTGATTAACAATCTGCTATATTCACAATTCAGGACATGAACTTTAGTATTTTCCTAATTACATAGACTCGTGTGGGAGGCTGTGACTACTAAAGAAGATTATGCCATTTGTATTTGTTCATCACTGCCTTACAGCATTAATGCAGAAACTCAGTCCCACTGCATTGAAGGCTGAGGAATTTGATTAGCAGAGCCTTGGAGCCAGCCAATCTTCACTTGAGATGGCAGACTCCATTAATTGTCTAGCAGCAGTATATTAGTTCTATCATCTTCCCACAGCCTTGCTATTGATAGGGCCATTTGAAATCTGATGAAAATTACTGTTTAATAATAAAGAGTTGGAAAAAGCCCACTTGGCAGATGCATTTCTCACCTCCCTTCACTTATGAACAAGAGACAAAAAAAAAAAAATCAAACCTCGGTAAACTTGCAATGTTGATTTTTTTCCTTTAAAAAATAAAAATATTTTAAAAATGGGTTTGACAAATATGTGAGCCAGGTGGTGGTAGCGCCTGCCTTTAATCTCAGTACTAGGGAGGCAGAGGCAGGTGGATCTCTGGGAGTTCGAGGCCAGCCTGGTCTACAGAGCAGAACACAGGACAGGTAGGGCTACACAGAGAAATCCTGTCTTGGAAAAATAAAAACAAATACAAAAATAAACAAGAAACTAAATATGTCAGCAAAGGAGGGAATTAAATATCATTTCTTGTTATTCATTTGCTTTGTTTTGCTTCACAGTTCTCATGAGCACTGTTAGCCTTATATTTCTTATGCCCTTTTATGGTTGAATATGGGGGCTGCTCATGCTGGTTGGAGTTTCCACTTAGCTGTGGCTCTGCAGCTCACCATTCTATACAGTTCATGCAGGGGCATGGCCATCTCACATTATACAATTAGGAATCTGGCTAGGATTTAGCTACATGTAGTAGCTTTTATTTATAGTGTGTGGTATGTTTGTCTGCCAAGGCTCATAATCCTTGTGGATCAGAGTTAAACTTGAAGTCTGTTGTCTCCGTAGAAGTCTCAGGGAAAGAATTCAGGTTATCAGGGTTAATAGCAAGTACATTTTTTCTGACGAGTCTCTGACCCCTATATTACATAACTGTAAGCATGCCAATTTCAGTATGGTTTTCTTTGTGTGTGTGTGTGTGTGTGTGAATGTGTGTGCATAGGCACACATGTGCACTTGTAGAACACAGGTGTCATTTGAAATTGTCTTATATTCTTCTTCCACCATATTCCTTTGAGACAGAGTCTTCCAAACAAAGCCAGAGTTCATTGATGCAGTTTGTCCCCTTTAGCAGCTTGCTTCTGGTCCCTCCCTTGACCTCCTCTGTCTGAATCAGGAATTACAGGAAAGCTGGCACTTGTAATTGGGCATTGCTGCTGCTGCTGTTGACACAAAGTTGGGTCTCTTGCTTTCCTAAAACACTTCAACCATGAAATCCCTCAGAGATAGAGAGTCAAAGATTTATTTATTTTTATTCTGTGGGTCTGAACATTATGCTTGAATGAAAGTATGAGCAGCACATGTAAGCTGGGTGCACATGGAACTCAGAAGTAGTCAGATCCTTTGGATCTGTGGATGGTTCTGAGACATCATGGGAGTGCCGCGAACCAAAACCAGATCCCATGTAAGAACAGCCCTCAGATTTATGTATGATGAGTTTAGTATATCCTCCCCAAAGGAAGCCTTTTGTTGATTAAGAAAGAAAATTATTTTACATACATAGCACTCTAAAACAGAACATATTGGGTGGAGTTACTTGAGCAAGCTGGGTACCAAATCAATCAGGCCTTATTTGCTAGGTTTGAAGAAACAGATATTTATTAATGTTAGACGTTCATATCCTTCCACTCAAGTGAGCTTCCCAGAGAGTTTTATTTTAAGAAATTTTCAGTGTTCCATTTCTGAGTGCTGACAGTTCTGTGTACAGAAGGAGGCCCTTAAATGGCCCTC
>NW_026068087.1:2740669-2744917 GCF_014885135.2 Alexandromys fortis
AGCCATGTAAATATATTGATTAACAATCTGCTATATTCACAATTCAGGACATGAACTTTAGTATTTTCCTAATTACATAGACTCGTGTGGGAGGCTGTGACTACTAAAGAAGATTATGCCATTTGTATTTGTTCATCACTGCCTTACAGCATTAATGCAGAAACTCAGTCCCACTGCATTGAAGGCTGAGGAATTTGATTAGCAGAGCCTTGGAGCCAGCCAATCTTCACTTGAGATGGCAGACTCCATTAATTGTCTAGCAGCAGTATATTAGCTGTATCATCTTCCCACAGCCTCGCTATTGATAGGGCCATTTGAAATCTGATGAAAATTACTGTTTAATAATAAAGAGTTGGAAAAAGCCCACTTGGCAGATGCATTTCTCACCTCCCTTCACTTATGAACAAGAGACAAAAAAAAAAAAATCAAACCTCGGTAAACTTGCAATGTTGATTTTTTTCCTTTAAAAAATAAAAATATTTTAAAAATGGGTTTGACAAATATGTGAGCCAGGTGGTGGTAGCGCCTGCCTTTAATCTCAGTACTAGGGAGGCAGAGGCAGGTGGATCTCTGGGAGTTCGAGGCCAGCCTGGTCTACAGAGCAGAACACAGGACAGGTAGGGCTACACAGAGAAATCCTGTCTTGGAAAAATAAAAACAAATACAAAAATAAACAAGAAACTAAATATGTCAGCAAAGGAGGGAATTAAATATCATTTCTTGTTATTCATTTGCTTTGTTTTGCTTCACAGTTCTCATGAGCACTGTTAGCCTTATATTTCTTATGCCCTTTTATGGTTGAATATGGGGGCTGCTCATGCTGGTTGGAGTTTCCACTTAGCTGTGGCTCTGCAGCTCACCATTCTATACAGTTCATGCAGGGGCATGGCCATCTCACATTATACAATTAGGAATCTGGCTAGGATTTAGCTACATGTAGTAGCTTTTATTTATAGTGTGTGGTATGTTTGTCTGCCAAGGCTCATAATCCTTGTGGATCAGAGTTAAACTTGAAGTCTGTTGTCTCCGTAGAAGTCTCAGGGAAAGAATTCAGGTTATCAGGGTTAATAGCAAGTACATTTTTTCTGACGAGTCTCTGACCCCTATATTACATAACTGTAAGCATGCCAATTTCAGTATGGTTTTCTTTGTGTGTGTGTGTGTGTGTGTGAATGTGTGTGCATAGGCACACATGTGCACTTGTAGAACACAGGTGTCATTTGAAATTGTCTTATATTCTTCTTCCACCATATTCCTTTGAGACAGAGTCTTCCAAACAAAGCCAGAGTTCATTGATGCAGTTTGTCCCCTTTAGCAGCTTGCTTCTGGTCCCTCCCTTGACCTCCTCTGTCTGAATCAGGAATTACAGGAAAGCTGGCACTTGTAATTGGGCATTGCTGCTGCTGCTGTTGACACAAAGTTGGGTCTCTTGCTTTCCTAAAACACTTCAACCATGAAATCCCTCAGAGATAGAGAGTCAAAGATTTATTTATTTTTATTCTGTGGGTCTGAACATTATGCTTGAATGAAAGTATGAGCAGCACATGTAAGCTGGGTGCACATGGAACTCAGAAGTAGTCAGATCCTTTGGATCTGTGGATGGTTCTGAGACATCATGGGAGTGCCGCGAACCAAAACCAGATCCCATGTAAGAACAGCCCTCAGATTTATGTATGATGAGTTTAGTATATCCTCCCCAAAGGAAGCCTTTTGTTGATTAAGAAAGAAAATTATTTTACATACATAGCACTCTAAAACAGAACATATTGGGTGGAGTTACTTGAGCAAGCTGGGTACCAAATCAATCAGGCCTTATTTGCTAGGTTTGAAGAAACAGATATTTATTAATGTTAGACGTTCATATCCTTCCACTCAAGTGAGCTTCCCAGAGAGTTTTATTTTAAGAAATTTTCAGTGTTCCATTTCTGAGTGCTGACAGTTCTGTGTACAGAAGGAGGCCCTTAAATGGCCCTCTACCTTTCCCTGAGGCAAAGTCTGCAGCGAGCTTGTGGGCATCCCAAGTGCTGTCACTCAGTTCTGCGAGCCTCACGCTGTATTTTGCTGGCCTGAATTTCAGCTGGCACAGGTTTGCAATGACTTGAGTTAGATCTTTACTGTGGGCTTCTGAGTCTGTATTGTTTCAGGAGAGATTCTGTTCTGGGGGCATGCCTAATACGTGCTTAGAGAACCCTGCTAAACATTTGGTATGCTCTCCTCTCGGCACTTGAACTTTTGAGAAGCCCTTGTAGAAACATGTAAATGAAGGGTTGGAGAAACAGAAAGCAGGTTGGTGACGGGAGATCAAACAGAATAAATGCTGCCTTAGTAATAAGAACTCAGGGAGATTCTCCCAGTAGCTGATAACTGAGAGTTGGTTTCTAGCTCCACACCTGCAGGGAACAGTCTACACCTTGAGAAAAGCAGCATGATAACCTAGGTTTAGAGTCACGTTTCGAATATCAGCCTTGAGTTTTGTAGACAGGAATGATTACACAGATCATTTCTTTTCTTTTCTTTTTCTTGGATTTTTGAGGCAGGATTTCTCTGTGTAAAAACTCTAGTTCTCTTTGAACTAGCTCTTGTAGTCCAGGCTGGCCTTGAACTCACAGAGATCTGCCTTCCTCTGCCTCCTGAGTGCTATTATTAAAGGCATGCATTACCACTGCCCAGCTACAGATAATTTCTATTAAGTCCCATTTTCCTTATTTCTGATTATGCTTGCAGGCAAAGTGGTATATACATAGAAATAAACAGAATTAGCAAATAAGCACATATTCCTTGAGAAGCCTCATCAGAGGCTCTCCTTCCAACCTAGTCATTCCTTTAATACATGTATATTCATATGCCTGGTTATCCCCTGCAGAGCATAGTTATTCCCAAAAGTTGGTATTAGGAAAGAAGGTGAAAAATGATGCAGATACTTCTTAAAAATTAGGAAGAGAAATCATTTTTTCCATCCTTAATCTATGATGGATGACAGTTGTCTAGTTGTATATTTTTACTCTAATCATTAAAGGGTCCATTTATTATATACCTAACTAACTAACTCTTGGCATAGTATTTTTTTTTTTTTTTGTGGAATAGTCTCACTGGGTGTCCCAGATCAGCATCCAACTGTAAATCTTTGTGCTTCATCTTTCTATGTAGCTACGAATCAGGTACTCTACTACCTAATTTTGTATGTCATTGTATGTCCTTTTACAGTGAGTACTGACTGCTCAAGTGTAGGATAACCTTTGACTCAGCTACACCTTGTAATGTTTATTACATTTGTTATCTAGTGACTGCATATTAAACTAAATCAGGAAAGAGAAGGGATCATCCTTCGTATTTCCCAGATAACAGTCATTTTAAAAGAAAGGTCTGGGACCCAAATAAACATTAAGCAAAAATAAAGCTAGGGCCCAGAGGTTGTTCATTCTTCAGCTGACAACTGTGCTTTAAAAAAAGTAAAATTGTATTTTCAAGTTATCCTTTGATCAAATAAAGTTATCATCTGTAATAAAAAACTCTTTCATGTTGTCAGTTTATAGGTTATTTTCAAATTTGCTGTCAGTCACGCATCCAGCTCAAAGGAGCAGGGAGCTTATCCTTTTCAATATCTTTCTTAAGACTTTATTATGTTATTGTCCATTGATGAAATGCATAAATGGTGTGAGGGAGATTAGTCTCAACATGTGCACATGTGTGTAAGTTCCAAACTGCTCAGAATTTGTAACCAAACATTTCTTCCAGATTTTGAGAATGTTAAATAATTGTATGTTTGCTTTGTTAAGGGTTTCACATTTAAACGATGTCTATCCATGGGATTCTTCAAAATTGAAGGTGATAAGAGGTTATAGTATGAGAGTCACAATTTTCCATTAGACATAGGAGATATTGAATTGAAAGTACATTGAATTCTTTAAATTTAAGGAATGTAGTTCCCATTACTACTTGATTGATCACTAACAATAAATAATATGTACAAAATCAAAATCCATAGGTAGTTAAATTTTCCACAATAATTAATTTGTATATAAGATTATAGAGAATAAAGTGAAAGGAGTTTTTGATCGGTCGTAAGATTTTTACAATAAACATATGCATGTAAAATATTTGACAAATAAAATGTTAATTATGAAACTTGGTTGTAATAGCTGCAAGTTAATTATTGTGACATGAAATGGATATCAGCAGGAGCAGGGAATTTGATGTCAGGTGAACGTGGAATCTCCCTGGGATGTGCTTGATCACAAATGAAGAGCC
>NW_026068087.1:2751687-2756749 GCF_014885135.2 Alexandromys fortis
TAGACATAGGAGATATTGAATTGAAAGTACATTGAATTCTTTAAATTTAAGGAATGTAGTTCCCATTACTACTTGATTGATCACTAACAATAAATAATATGTACAAAATCAAAATCCATAGGTAGTTAAATTTTCCACAATAATTAATTTGTATATAAGATTATAGAGAATAAAGTGAAAGGAGTTTTTGATCGGTCGTAAGATTTTTACAATAAACATATGCATGTAAAATATTTGACAAATAAAATGTTAATTATGAAACTTGGTTGTAATAGCTGCAAGTTAATTATTGTGACATGAAATGGATATCAGCAGGAGCAGGGAATTTGATGTCAGGTGAACGTGGAATCTCCCTGGGATGTGCTTGATCACAAATGAAGAGCCTGGAAAAGCAAAAAAGTTATTGTGATGTGGGCACCCATCCCATGACGAAGCCCAATTAATTCTAAAAGTTGATATTAAGTCAGTGGGGGGAAAGTCCACACTGACCCTTTTACAAGAGTTTGATTATATTAGCCTGTTTTCCATCTTTAACTTAGGAAGAACGCGTTTTGTCTAGGAGACTATTTTGCCACTATTCATTAAAGGGTCCACTGAGCCTTGCATCCACCACCTTCCTCCTCTTGCAATTGTTTCAGGTCCCATGATACTGAGTGTAATTTGTTCTTTTTTTTTATTGTCTTCTCTTTATATGAAAGGAGAAGCATGTGGCTTTTAGATTCTTTTGTCATAACGTGGAAAATTAGGGATCCTTTAAACTAGCCTGGTTTTGAAATTTCATTAATTCTGGGCTGAGCAATGAGAGGAAGAAAGCACTGACAATACCTGGCAAAGCCACATCTCTTGATTTCTCTTTCTTCTTTTAGCATTAGGTGTAGAGGGGCTGGGAATCTCTGCTGATGGAAGCTGAAGATGTTTTAGCTGTTTATTAAGCCTGTGCTATCTATAAAATCTGTATTGGTTTACTGTCAGCTTTTGTTCCTAAACTTAGAATTTTAGGAGACAAATGGGAAAAGCATACACATCTATATTTCACACAATTTCCAACAGTTGCCTTAGTATTTAGAATTAAGGATCTAGAAATTGAAGAGAAGGCTCAGGCGTTGGGAGCTCTACTGCTCTTGCAAGGCTGAAGTTCTATTCCTAGCAACTGCGATGGGCAACTTACAACTCCAGCTTTGGAGACTTGTTGCCTCTGGCCTCCAGGGATACCTCCACTCACATGTAAAGTCTCTTCTCTCCATATGCATAATTAAAAATAAATAAGCAAGTAAATCTTTAAGAGAAAGAATTGAGGGTTCCAAATGGACACCAGGGGGATGTTCTACCTCCCTCTTGGTTTGACTTGGCAGATCCAGTATACACACTGTCCAGGTACGCACATTAGCCTCCTTAGTCTTTGACAGTGCTGCATGAGGAGTGTTAAATGCGGCTGTAGTATTAATCAGAATTAAAGAGAACATGTATATAACATACCAATTTTGCCATAGAAAGAGAAACAGTCAAAGGCGTGTTTATCATGATTCCGATTTTTAAAGCTATCTCCTGGGATACCATTAAAGCATTTACCCCTCTCAGATCTTAACCCTCAGTGAATTAATCTTACTTTTCATTTTCACACCCATCCTCTTTATAGATGGTGATGTAGATAGAGTACTAAGAAATAGTACTAGGGTACTATTTCACTTTTTCAGTGTAAGAGGCTGCTATTATCTAGAAAATGAGTTGAGTAAATATTAATTTTATGTGTATGCATGTGTATCCAAGTGTGTATTTGTGCACCATGTACAGGAGCCCAAATAGACCAGAAAAGGCATTGGGTCACCTGAAACTGGAGTTATAACAGATTTTAATGCACACATGTATACTGGGGACTGAATGTGTGTCCCCTTCAAGAGCAGCAAGTGCTCTTCTGGCTTGAACATGCTCTCCAGCCTTAGCTGACTCAATCATACAGTATGTTCCCTTTTTTCAGTTGTCCTTGCTGACATTTCACCTCTGATTATGACACCCAGCAATTGTACCCCACATTAGTTTTTACTGTTTTTTTGAATGCTGTTAGATTTTCATAGATGTCATAATAGATATTTCAATGTGGGTGCTTAGCAAAATATTGCTAAGCCTAGATGTTACAGTAGATAGTGTTTTCTCATAATGAAGTTGGTTTTGAGAGTCTGAAATTATTTCACAAGGGCAACAGTCTCTTCTAAGGAAGAGAGTCTATGCTCATACATACAGCTATATGCAGCTGAGTCATCTCTGGTTTTCACTCATGTCCTTGTACTTGCTACCTAAAAGATTCCATGTCAATCTGTCATCCTTTTCCTCACATGCTCCTGTCCTCAGAAAAACAGATCTGTTTTTATAGCTGCTGGGATTCTGTGAGTTAGCACCCTCTTCCTCCGCTATGAAGCCCTACATTGTCCATAGCTTGTCGGTTTTCTAAATAGCTGTGTTGCTTTGGAAAAGAAACAATTTGGGGGGGGGGGGACTGTTATCTAGTATACTAACATGTATGTTCATGTTACAGTCCTTACATTTCAAAATTTAACTGTGGGAAAAGCAATACATCATAATATGAAATAAATCTACCAAAATGACTATGGCTTATTCCAACATATAATAGAGCTTCACTTGCCCTATTTGGTGGGATGAAGTGCATTCCATATGGAACATTTCAAGATTATAAAGGCATATTTATGGTCCCATTTTTGACAGCTACATTTTCATTAAAATGGCTCTTAAATGTATGGAATGTTTTCCTGTCATAGCATGATATGAAATATCATATCAAAGCCAACAGGAGTTAACATTTTCTTAATGACTTTAGGGTCTTAATTATAAAAATCAATTGTTCTGCTCTTTGTTACCCTTAGGACTTCTGACCTCTGCTCTTCTAGAAAATACCAGAGGGAGGCAGAGGCAGGCAGATTTCTGTGAGTTCGAGACCAGCCTGGTCTACAAGAGCTAGTTCCAGAATAGGCTGCAAAACCATAGAGAAACCCTGTCACGAAAGAAAAAAAAAAAAAAAAGAAAAAAAGAAAAAACCAAAATACCAGAGAGGTGAGGTTGCACTATGATTTTCATATTAGTATTGATGTTTTTCTTTGTTAGAATATAGTTTTCACTTGCCTAACAACACAGTTTTAGGAAGACTAGAGACACCGTGAATGAGTTAGAATCAGAGAACACCCTGGGAGTTCCATTCTCAGACATCTTTGAGTTACTGCTTCATCATCAGCTTTTGAATCATTTTTGTCAAACTTCTCGGCTTTTGTACTAGTCAACATTAGTCTCTATATAAATACTTATTGAAAGTATCCCAAAATGGAAATAACACATAGTTTCAGAGAATGTTGACCAAGCACCAGTGGAACTTTGTAATAAATAATTAGTGTTATGATTTAAAAAAAAAAAAACTATTGCAAGATCCCTAGTGGCAGTAGGCAGCAGAAATGCTATGAGTCCCCAAATCCTGGTAGCAAGCCATGTGGCAAGCCACGCCCACTCCTTTCCCCATCTGCTGAGGCAGGCTGGTCTTCAGCTTCCAGCCTGCTTTGGGCCCATTTCCAGTTCTCGCATTTTCCGAGATTGCACCCTTTCCCAGTTTGCTCCCTTTCCCAGTTCGCGCCCTTTCCCAGTTCGCGCCCTTTCCCAGTTCGCGCCCATTCCCAGTTCGCGCCCTTTCCCAGTTCGCGCCCTTTCCCAGTTCCCACCCCTTTTCCCCAGTTCACGCTCTGCCTCCCAGAGAGAGACAGCTTCACCTCCCTGAGAGAGGCAGTGCTTAGCTTCGCTTCCCAGAGGCAGTGCTTTCTTCTGCCTCTCTCCTTATTTCTCCACTTCCTTCTTTCTCTTTCTCTGTCTTCTTCTCCTTCCTCCCCCCCTCTCTTTTTTTCTCTCTCTCTCTCTCTCTCCCCCCAGTCACCCCCAATTCTAGTCTGTACGATGTCAACGTGACTTCCACCTCACACTGCCTTCTAGCTGGGACTAGCCTGCCCTCCACCTGTCTTCCTGCCTGGAACCTGCAACCACTCAGGGGATAGGCCGCAGCGGCTCTGTACTGGGCGCAATAGCTCGGTATCGGCCACAGCAGCTCGGGACTGCCACAAGACCAGCCACCACCATTTGGGGACCTACCCTGTTTCCGCTGCCTACTGACGCCTGGGATCTTGCAGCATTGTTTTAAAAAATAACAATTGGTAAGTACAAATTAAATATTTTTATATCATGAAATTTTAGAATACTACAAATGTGGAAACCTCAACAATTTCAGAAAGAAAGACGAGGAAGAGAAAGAGATGTCAGGAGGAAGGGAAGAAAATGAAAATTCCTTATTTAAAACAAAAGACCAAACAATTATTGATATATGTTATGAGCTGGGGGACTTCAGCTCCAGGTTCTTTTCGAGTAATATCTAAGAGGACTCTGTGCCCTTCTCCCCAGAGAGTGATGAGTAACCGGACTGTAATGAGCATGGAAACAGATTCTTCCAAATAAATAAATAAAGGGGAATCTGGAGTGTAGATAGAGCAGGAAATTTATAGAATAAGAATGAATGTAACTTGATGTAATGAAAAAGCAGACTCCATTAATTGTCTACCAGCATTGTATTAGCTTTTCAAGCGGGCAAATGTCCTGTTAATATTTCACCTTAGTAATTTTCCATACCACATACAAGAAGAAATCTGTTTCCATGCTCATTCCATTCCATCCCCTGACTCCTGACATGTTGTCAACATTAAAGGAGTCACTATGAGGCTCGCAGTCCTGAGGACTTACATAGGCTATCAGTCGTCTTCTATATGCTATGTAAGCCATCTGGTCATTTACTGATCTTAAATTCCAATATTTAGGTGTGCCTGCTGGTATACTCTTTTCTTTAGGGTGCATCCTTTATGGCAGTTTTTTGTGCATTTTATTGGCATGAAGCTAATAACCCTGCAATTTGTACACTTCCATGTTTTATATCTATCATACCAGTCCAAATAAGCACAATATTCAAAAAGCATATCTTCTAAAAATATTTTTAAAAAACTATTTTTATTTTATTATTATTATTTTT
>NW_026068087.1:2759840-2761369 GCF_014885135.2 Alexandromys fortis
ATAACAATTGGTAAGTACAAATTAAATATTTTTATATCATGAAATTTTAGAATACTACAAATGTGGAAACCTCAACAATTTCACAAAGAAAGACGAGGAAGAGAACGAGATGTCAGGAGGAAGGGAAGAAAAAGAAAATTCCTTATTTAAAACAAGAGTCCAAACAATTATTGATATATGTTACAAGCTGGGGGACTTCAGCTCCAGGTTCTTTTCGAGTAATATCTATGAGGACTCTGTGCCCTTCTCCTCAGAGAGTGATGAGTAACCGGACTGTAATGAGCATGGAAACAGATTCCTCTGAATGAATAAATAAAGGTGAATCTGTAGTGTAGATAGAGCAGGAAATTTATAGAATAAGAATGAATGTAACTTGGTGTAATGAAAAAGCAGACTTTATTAATTGCCTACCAGCAGTGTATTAGCTGTATCATCTTCCCACAGCCTTGCTATTGATAGGGCCATTTGAAATCTGATGAAAATTACTGTTTAATAATAAAGAGTTGGAAAAAGCCCACTTGGCAGATGCATTTCTCACCCTCCCTTCAATTCTGACCAAGGAAGAAAACCAACAACAACAACAACAAAAAAACAAACAAACAAACAAAAAAAACCAAACCTCGCTAAACTTACAATGTTGATTTTTTTTTCCCCTTTGGAAATTTTTTTTTTGAAAATGGGTTTACAAATATGTGAGCCAGGCAGGGGTGGTGCATGCCTTTAATCTTAGCACTAGGGAGGCAGAGGCAGGCGGATCTCTGTGAGTTGGAGGCCAGCCTGGTCTACAAAGCAGAGCATAGGGCAGTTAGGGCTACACAGAGAAATCCTGTCTCAGAAAAACAAAATCAAATACAGAAACAAACAAAAAAATCTAAATATGTCAGCACAGGAGGGAATTAAATTTCATTTCTTGTTATTCATTTGCTTTGTTTTGCTTCACAGTTCTCATGAGCACTGTTAGCCTTATATTTCTTATGCCCTTTTATGGTTGAATATGGGGGCTGCTCATGGTGGTGGGAGTTTCCACTTAGCTGTGGCTCTGCAGCTTACCACTCTGTACAATTCACACAGGGGCATAGCCATCCCACATTAAACAGTCAGGAATCTGGCTAGTTTTTAGTTACATGTAGTAGCTTTTATTTATTGTGTGTGGTGTGTTTGTTCGCCAAGGCTCGAAATCCGTGTGGGTCAGAGTTAAACTTGAAGTCTGTTGTTTCCTTAGAAGTCTCAGGAAATAAATTCAGGTCATCAGGCTTTTAATAGCAAGTACCTTTTTCTGATGAGTCTCTGATCCCTATATTACATAAATGTAAACATGCCATTTTCAGTATGGTTTTCTTTTCATGTATATGTGTGTGTCCGTGTGCGCACGTGCACATGTGCACTTGTAGAACACAGACGTCGTTGTTTGAAATTGTCTTACATTCTTCTTCCACCTTATTCCCTTGAGACAGAGTCTTCCAAACAAACCCAGAGTTCATTAATACAGTTTGTCCCCATAAGCAGCTTGCTCCTGGTCCCTCCCTTGG
>NW_026068087.1:2767760-2769098 GCF_014885135.2 Alexandromys fortis
AAGAGACTTTCAGTGTTCTGTTACCGAGTGCTAACAGTTCTGTGCACAGAAGGAGTCCCTTAAATGGTTCTCCACTTTTCCCTGAGGCAAAGTCTGCAGTGAGCTTGTGTGTAGACTGTGAGCATCCCAAGTGCTGTCACTTGGCTCTGGGAGCCTCAAGCTGTATTTCACAGGCCTGGATTTCAGGTGGAGCAGGTTTTCAATGACTTGAGTTAGATCTTTACTGTGGGCCTCTGAGTCTGTATTGTTTCGGGAGAGACTCTGTTCTGGGGCCATGCCTAATACATGCTTAGAGGACCCTGCTAAAGGATTGGTATGCTCTCTCCTCGGCACCTGAACTTCTGAGAAGCCCTTGTAGAAACACATAAATGAAGGGTTGGAGAAACAGAAAGCAGGCTGGTGAAGGGAGAACAAACAGAATAAATGCTGCCTTAGCAATAAGAACTGGGAGATTCTCCCAGTAGCTGATAACTGAGAGTTGGTTTCTAGCTCCAAGCCTCCTGCCGTGAACAGTCTACACCTTGAAAAAGCAGTGTTCGGCCTATTTTCCGAGCTGCCTGTGGTCTCGGTCGTACTTTCGTTTTCATTGCCTGAGCAGAGCGGCTAGTCCCAAATGTTCAGCCTGGCCCACGTTCACTGTGTTCGGGGTGGGGTGGGGGAACCGACAGGGGAGTTCCTTGTCCAGTTGTGGGCCCTGTCACCTCCCTGTGTGAGCTTGGGAGGACGCTGTAACTTGCTAGCAATCTTTGTCGGTCGCCACCTAGCGGTGGCATTTTTGCAACGCTCCTAGTCCTAGGTCATTGACGAGGACGGGGTAAAAATATTTTTGATATTGCTCTGATGCATTTACTTTCTAAGCTCTTAGGTGTATGAATTCTATCCAATTTACTCATTTCGCCAAACCAGTCTCCTTCTAGAGACTGCAATGCAAATGCTCCCCATCTATCATGTCTTATCAGACATCTTATTTATTCATAATGTGTATAACTTCCTTTACTAAGAAATCAACTGACTAGACTAGCTAAGACATGAAGCATATGATCAAATGGGTGTTTATGCCCACTTTCTTTTACTCCATGTTTCATGTGCCAAACTATATGATTAAGTAAGCATGCCATCAAATCTTGTTTAATACTCATAGTTCCCAAAAGCATCATATTATATTTACTCTTACAAAAATGACATCTATCTCTATCTGTCCCTCTATCTATTCCCATTCTATCAAACAAGTCCACGAGTGCACTCCAGTGTTTATTAAAATAATGCCAAATTACCCTTCTAATACCTCCTTTAGCTAATAGGTCCAAATTCCTTTTAGAGGGTTCGTTTCTTCCCATT
>NW_026068087.1:2770835-2781638 GCF_014885135.2 Alexandromys fortis
CTCAGATGTAGTCAGATCTTTGGATCTGTGGATGGTTGTGAGCCCTCATATGAATGCCAGGAACTGAACCCAGATCCCGTGTAAGAACAGCAAATGAGCCATCTTCCCAGCCCTCAGACTCATGTATGATTAGTCCAGTATATCACCCCCCCAAAGGAAGCCTTTCATTGATTAAGGAAAAAAAATCATTTTACACACATAGCACTCTAAAGCAGAATGTATTGGGTGGGGTTACTTGGGCAAGCTGGGTACCAAATCAATCAGGCCTTATTTGCCAGGTTTGAAGAAACAGATATTTATTGATGTTAGATGTTCATATCCTCCCACTCAAGGGCACTTCCCAGAGAGTTTTTTTAAAAAGAGACTTTCAGTGTTCTGTTACCTAGTGCTAACAGTTCTGTGCACAGAAGGAGTCCCTTAAATGGTTCTCCACTTTTCCCTGAGGCAAAGTCTGCAGTGAGCTTGTGTGTAGACTGTGAGCATCCCAAGTGCTGTCACTGGGCTCTGGGAGCCTCAAGCTGTATTTCACAGGCCTGGATTTCAGGTGGAGCAGGTTTTCAATGACTTGAGTTAGATCTTTACTGTGGGCCTCTGAGTCTGTATTGTTTTGGGGAGAGACTCTGTTCTGGGGCCATGCCTAATACATGCTTAGAGGACCCTGCTAAAGGATTGGTATGCTCTCTCCTCGGCACCTGAACTTCTGAGAAGCCCTTGTAGAAACACATAAATGAAGGGTTGGAGGAACAGAAAGCAGGCTGGTGAAGGGAGAACAAACAGAATAAATGCTGCCTTAGCAATAAGAACTGGGAGATTCTCCCAGTAGCTGATAACTGAGAGTTGGTTTCTAGCTCCAAGCCTCCTGCCGTGAACAGTCTACACCTTGAAAAAGCAGTGTTCGGCCTATTTTCCGAGCTGCCTGTGGTCTCGGTCGTACTTTCGTTTTCATTGCCTGAGCAGAGCGGCTAGTCCCAAATGTTCAGCCTGGCCCACGTTCACTGTGTTCGGGGTGGGGTGGGGGAACCGACAGGGGAGTTCCTTGTCCAGTTGTGGGCCCTGTCACCTCCCTGTGTGAGCTTGGGAGGACGCTGTAACTTGCTAGCAATCTTTGTCGGTCGCCACCTAGCGGTGGCATTTTTGCAACGCTCCTAGTCCTAGGTCATTGACGAGGACGGGGTAAAAATATTTTTGATATTGCTCTGATGCATTTACTTTCTAAGCTCTTAGGTGTATGAATTCTATCCAATTTACTCATTTCGCCAAACCAGTCTCCTTCTAGAGACTGCAATGCAAATGCTCCCCATCTATCATGTCTTATCAGACATCTTATTTATTCATAATGTGTATAACTTCCTTTACTAAGAAATCAACTGACTAGACTAGCTAAGACATGAAGCATATGATCAAATGGGTGTTTATGCCCACTTTCTTTTACTCCATGTTTCATGTGCCAAACTATATGATTAAGTAAGCATGCCATCAAATCTTGTTTAATACTCATAGTTCCCAAAAGCATCATATTATATTTACTCTTACAAAAATGACATCTATCTCTATCTGTCCCTCTATCTATTCCCATTCTATCAAACAAGTCCACGAGTGCACTCCAGTGTTTATTAAAATAATGCCAAATTACCCTTCTAATACCTCCTTTAGCTAATAGGTCCAAATTCCTTTTAGAGGGTTCGTTTCTTCCCATTGTGGCACCTTAAAAAGAGTAATGCTATCCTTCTAACTTTTTGTAATCTTGTTATGGTTATACTGATGGTGCTGGCTATAATTATTTGCCAACAAAATGCCACCAACAAAAGGTAATATTTACAATTAAATCTTTTGTGTATACTGTTTTGCTCCCTTTATTTCTATTGAATGATTGTATATATTCAAACATAATTCTCCTTTTAGAGTTACATCAATTATTGGTATCACCAGGTATATGCTGATTAGGCACAGTGCCAGGAACATGTAAAGTGTCCTGCACTGTGTTTTCCAAGAGGGCCATTTGCATCTCATTCCTCATGCAAGATTTTCTAACCTTAACAAATTTAGGTCACCTTTACCTTGTGATATCCACACGTTATTTGTGTGCCCTTCTGTTATTATTTCTGCAGGTGATATTTCCTGGTTTTTTGGATTCCTGTAAATGGCATGATTAGGTCTAATTAGTTATCTTGTACTTCTGGATATTCTATTCTTATATTTTTATGAATGGCTTCATGTATTGGTGACTGTCTGTTTAGCCTTGGTCTTTGATTTAATTCTATTACTGATAAATGTAAGGCTTTCCATAGTGGTGGCTCTTTTTTCAACAGTTGTGCTTTTAGTAAGCCATTGAATCTTTCTATACTTCCTCTTGCTGTGGGTGTATAGGCTTGATGAAATTCCCATAGTATTGCTAATTGTTTGGTCAGTCGTTGCATTAATTTTCCTGTAAAATGTGTGCCTTGATCACTCTGTATTATATCTGGCTGTTCATAAGCTGATGTCCATGTTAATATTGTTATTATGCATGTTTTCTGATCTGGTTTACGTCCGTCTTTTGCCATCCCCAGACCTGTACAAATATGTACCATTGTACATGCATATCTGTTCCTATATTTTGCTAGTGGGCCTATAAAATCTATTTGTACTATTTTATTAAAGTACCATCTAGGTCCCACTGTACCTCTATAATTATGTTTAAATCTTTTACTTTGTGATGGACAATTGCAAAATTTTATTACTGATTTGATTTGGGACCAACTTGATTTTATATTTTGTTGGTCAAACCATTGTTTTAGTTCATGTGTTCCTATGTGTCCCTATTCTTCATGTAATTTTAGAATTTCTTGTAGGTGTACCTCTTTAGTTAGGTCTGGGTTCGAGATTTTAATCCAATCTCGTTTTATTTTTATTTTGTTTCCTTCCTGGGGTATTGTTTTGTAAATTGCCTTTTATTTAATTGCTGCTGCTGCCAGCTTATCTACAGTGTCATATTTATGCATTTCATTTGTTTTACCTGTATGTGCATCTACATGGAACACTATGATTTTCATCATTTTTGTTGCTTCTGCCATTTCTATCCATGCTTCTTGGACCAGATATCTTTGCCTGCTATTTTCCAATTATTTTGTTTCCATTTTCCTGACCAAATCGCTATACCATTGGCTACACACCAAGAATCAGCAAATATATGTATAATATTCTGTTTTTCTCTTTGAGAGTGTGCTATAGCTATAGCTGCAGCTGTAACTTCTGCATGTTGTGCTGACTTGCTCATACCACTGTTAATATTGTGCCATCTTTGGGTCTATATGCTGCTGCTTCCCAATGTATAATACTATTTTATGAGATTGAGGATCCATCTGTAAACCATGCATTTATCATCCCTGGATTATATTCTTCTGTCCCTCACAGCCCTATCGGCTTTGGTATATCAGGGGTTTTGGTTATTTCTGGCAATTTTAGTGCTGGTTTTTGTAAAATTTGTTCTGAAATGTTAGGTATGTTTTCTTTTTGGGATATCTGCTTATTTTTCAAAAATTCTTGTAAATACCATTTCCATTGTAGGACTTTACAGTCCATTGGTAATCCTGACCATGCTTCTACTGGTGCCTTAATCCACTCTATTATTGGTGTGATTGTTCTTATGACTATTGCATTATTTCATAACAATGAATGTACTGTTCTTAATGCCTCATATACTGTCCAAATAGTTTTTTTTTCAAATAAACTAAATTTATTTTTAGATCAGGGAAAGCGTCTACTATAAAAACCTACTGGTGTAATAGTTTTATCTGTTTTTGTAAAAATATTCCAATTGCCATATCCTTGATAATATAAGATATCCAATATTACTGTATGTTCTGGTTGTATAAATGTTAATTTACTAAATTCCTAAACATATTCCTGGCATGTTTTTAATGCCTCTTCCTGTTCTTTTTGCCACATAAAGTCCTCTGATTTTCTTATTATTTTATATAAAGGTTGTCAAATAAGATGTAAATAAGGAATGTGTTGTCTCCAATACCCAAAGATTCCTATAATATGTTGTACCTCACTTTTATTTTTTGGTGGTTCTAGGGCTTGTATCTTATCAATGACATTGTCTGGTATTTTAGGTCCATCAGTGCTCCAATGGACTCTTAAAATTTTCACTTGTTATGCTAAACCTTGTATCTTATCCATATTGATGGTCCATCCATTATCTCTTAAATGTTGGACTAAAATTCTTAATGTTTCTGTAGCATCTTCCTTTAGTTGTGCTTCAATTAATACATCATCAACATATGATAATATTTTACCTTTAACTTCTGGTAATGTTTCTAATGTCATCAGTGTTGCATGTGCTATAATTGGACTATTTAAATATCTTTGTGGCAATTTTTTAAATCTATATTGTTTATTTTGCCATGCAAATGTTGTAATTTCCTGACTTTCTGGATGCAATGGTATCCCAAAGAACATTATCAGTCAAGCCTACTGTTGCTAGCCATTTTGGTGCATATTGTCTTATTTGTAGAAAAATATCTTCTACGTATGGTAGATTACCTGACATTCTGGGGGATTTTCATTAATCCTCCTGTAATCTACTGTAAATCTGTATTTTCCATTTGGCTTGAGTATAAACTGTCTTTCTTCATCTCTTCTGATTTATTTCATTTTGAAATCTAATGCTATATATTAGGATAGGTACACCTTCTTGTTTCTTAGGTACATTTAATCGGAAAACCTTTTCCTAATCCTTTACTTTGGGTAATTAATGTCTGTCTTAGAGGTTGAGGTGTGTTTCTTGTATACAGCAGAAGTCTGTATCTTGTTTTCCTATCCATTTTCTTAGCCTGGGTCCTTTTATATGTGAGTTGGGACCATTGACATTAAGTGCTATTAATGTCCAGTTGTTGTTAATTCCTGTTCTGTTTCATTGGGAGTGGTTGTGTGTTTCCCTTCCTTTGGTTTTGCTGATGTGAGGTTATCTGTTGCTTGATTATTTTGTGTGTGAAGTGAGCTTCCTTGGGTTGGGGTTTTCCTTCTAGTACATTCTGTAATGCTGGGTTTGTGCATATATATTATGAAAATCTTGTTTTGTCATTGAATATCTGGTTTCCTCCATCGATGGTGATTGAAAGGTTTGCTGGGTATAGATATCTGTGCTTGCATCTGTGGTCTCTTAGTGTCTGCAGCACATCTGACCAGGGCCTTCTTGCTTTCTATTGAGAAGTCAGGTGTAATTCTGACAGGTCTACCTTTCTATGTTACTTGACCTTTTCCCTTTGCAGCTCATAATATTCTGTCTTTAGTCTATATGTTTTGTGTTTTAATTATTATATGGTGAGTGGACTTTATTTTGATCCAGTCTATCTTGTGTTCTGTAAGCTTCTTCTATCTTGGTAGGGCTATCTTTCCTTAAGTTTGTATCATTTTGTTTAATGTGTTTTCTGTGTCTTTGAGCTGGAGTTCTTCTCCTTCTATCCCTATCATTCTTAGGTTTTGAGTTTTGATGTTTTCCCATATTTCCTGTATGTTTTGAGTTAAGAATTTGTTATATTTAATGTTTTCTTTGGCTGATGGATTTATTTCATATAGCTATCTTCAACCCCTGAGATTCTCTCTTCCATCTTTTCTATTCTGTTGATTGATCCAATTCTTTTTTTTTTTTTTGAGTTAGTGTGGGATTTTTTTATTGAGCGTTCTTCTTCATCTGTTGCCCAGCATGGATCTGAACTCCACACCTCCAGGTTGGATAGTCTTAAAGGACTAAATGGTCCACAACCCAGAAAGTCTCCCTCTCCCTCCCACTTGATTTGCTTCTACCTACTAAGTGCTTTTGCCAAACCCCTGACACAGTGAAGCTAACTTCAAGGAATTCATCCAAAGAGAAAGTACAAGCATTAGGGATAAACCGCATTGCCAGTGGTCCCACAGTCTTCTCCTTCTATATAACTGTTACCCACATTCAGAGGGCCTAGTTTGGTCCTATAATGGTTCCTTCACTGTCAGGCTGAAGTTGGTGGGCTCCCATTAGCTTAAGTAAGCTGTTTCAGCAGGTATCCCTCTACTAGTCTTGACCTCTTTACTCATATTATCACACCTCCCACTCTTCGACTATAATTTGGGAGCATATTTTAAAACCAATTGCTGGATGAAAGTTTTCAGGTGACATTTAAGATATTCAGCAATCTGACTACAAGGCAAGGCCAGTTCTTCACTATTGCTTAGGGTCTTATCTGGGGTCATCCTTGTGGATTCCTGGTTATTTCTCTAGTTCCAGCTTTCTTGCCATAATGGCTCCTTTAATCAAGATAGTGCTTTCCTTTCTCTCCATCTCTGTCCTTGTAACTTAGCTTCTCTGACATTGTGTACTATAGTTCATTATCTTTTGCTTTACAGCTAGTATCCACTTAGAAGTGAGTACATAGCATGCTAATCTTTCTGGTTCTGGGTTACCTCACTCAGGATGATTTCTTTCTTTCTTTCTTTCTTTCTTTCTTTCTTTCTTTCTTTCTTTCTTTCTCTCTTTCTTTCTTAATTAATTAAAGATTTCTGTCTCTTCCCCACCACCGCCTCCCCTTTCCCCCCTCCCCCAATCAAGTCCCCCTCCCTCATCAGCCTAAAGAGCAATCAGGGCTCCCTGCCCTGTGGGAAGTCCAAGGACCACCCACCTCCATCCAGGTCTAGTAAGGTGAGCATGTTGATCCAATTCTTAAAGTGGCTGTCTGAGTCTCTGGGAACTGTTCTTGGTCTGCTCTGTGTCTCAGCAAGCCACGGAGGTCTTCTTTAGCATGCTCTCTTGCTCTGTTCTCTTGGGTTGCTCTCACAGCTTTTTAGTTCCCCTCTTGGTCCTCTCAGCAGGAACCTCTCCTGCTGGCTGTCTAGATAACCCAAGTCAGGTTAGTGATGGTTTATTATTGGAAAGTCTTGCCTACAGTGTTTGAAGAGTGGTTACAAAGAGGGCGAATGGATGACACCTTTGACTTTTAAGTGGGGGGGGGGGATGCCTGATGCTGGGTACTCCTGGGAAATGTGGACTTCTGGGTATGACAACACTCTATTCTGTGCTGTACTCTGCACATGTGTGGCCTTTTCCTTGATGCTGTGTGATTCTGGGAAATGTGGTCTTCCCGGCTTAGGAGCAACTCTATTGCTCCAGGAGTAAGACTCCATCCACATGAACCTTCAATTTATGCCCTGAAATGGACTTAGGGCAAGTGGTTGGTGGAGGCTGAGGCGTGGGCACTGGGGGTGGGGTGGGAGTGGGGAGCTCAATCTCAGAAGCCAGCCAGAGAGGGAGCAAGTTAGTGGTGTCGTGCGTCGAGGCTCAGCGCATGCGTGCAGCCCTTGAGGCGGTGAGAGGCTTGTGGCCTGCCTGGGAGTGGTCTCCCTTTCTTCTTCCCGGGGGTTGCAATGCTGCAGCTTCCCGGTTTTACCCTTGAGGCCACCTTAGAGCTTCCATCTCCCATTAAACCAGGGTATTTCTTAATTTGGATTGTTTTGATTTGGGAAATTTTGCGTCGTCAGAGAGCTCGCTTAGGAAATATTCCTAACACAAAGTAGAATTTAAGTATTCTATTTTTCTAAATATTTATCTTAAGTATTATTCACATTCACGGTTGTTATAGCTTTGATGTAATTTTTTTTGTTTTGGGTTTCTCTTGTCTTTGAACTCAGAGATCCACCTGCCTCTGCCTCCTGAGTGCTGGGATTAAAGGCGTGCGCCACCACCACCCGGCTCTTGGTCCAATTTTTACAGTGGTTGTCTGAGTCTTTGGGAACTGTTCTTGGTCTGCTCTGTGTCTCAGGGTGCCAATGAGGTCTCTCTCCTTTAGCATGCTCTCTTGCTCTGTTCTCCTGGGTTGCTCTCACAGCTATAGTTACTCTCTAGGTCCTCTCAGCAGAACAAATGCATGCTGTTTAGATAACCTGCATCAAGTTAGTGATGACCTCTACTGGGGTCCTGGTCTCTCACATCAAGGTGTGGCGGGATACACTTGTAATCCCAGTGCCTGTGAGGCAGGGACGGACAGATCTCTCATTTGGAAGTGTGGTATCAGACACCTTTAATCTCTGCACACAGGGGGCAGATCTCTTTGAGTTCAAGGACAGCCTGGCCTACAGAGTTATTCCAAGATGAAGATATACATAGAACCTGTCTCAAAAAGAAAAATTAAAAGTAAAAATAAAAGAAATAGATTTTAATTAAAGCCACATAAAGATGGAAAATATAGAGAATATTGATACTGTATATTATGCTCTCTCTCTGAATTGTTTTAATAATGGCCCTTCATATTACAAAACAGCATAACAAATATTATGGTTTCTGTGTGATTGTTTCAGGTCTGAGCATCTGGGAACAAACAAGAATCCACCCATCCACTCCTCAGAGATGGTAAGGCACATTGCTTTGTGGAAGGTCCAAGGGCCTCTCTACTATATCTAGGCTGAGCAAGGTATCCATCCAAAGAGAATAGTTTCCCAAAAAGCCAGCACAAGCGGTAGAGATAAATCCTGGTGCCACTCCCAGTGGCTCATCAGTCTTCCCCAGCCATACCACTGTTAACGACATTCCAAGGGAATAATTTGGACCTTTGCTGGTTCCTTCCCAGTCTGACTGATTTTTGGTGAGCTCCCATTAGCTCAGTTAAACTGTTTCAGTGGGTGAACCCATCATGGTCTTGACCTCATTGCTCATATTCTCATTTGTTCCACTCTTCAGTTGTAGTTTGAAAGACCGGTCCAGAGCTGTGATGTGTGTCTGCCTCTGCTTCCAGCAGTTGCTGTATGAATGTTCTTTGATATTTCAGTTCTTAATCAGTCTGACTACAAGACAAAGCCAGCTCAGGTCCCCACTCCTCTATTGCTTAGGGTGTTATCTGGCATCATCCCTGTGGATTCCTAGGAATTTACTAGAGTCATGTTTCTTGGTAACCCCATAATGGCACCCTCAATCAAGATATCTCTTTCCTTGCTCTCATCTCTGATGTTCCTCCATCTCAATGATCCCATTTCCTCAAGTTCTCCTCACCCCTCCTCTTTCCCTCTTCTCTTCTCCTACCCTTCTTTTTCCTTCATCCCTGTGTTCCCATTTTTCAGCTGATCTTGTGTATTTTGACTTTCCAAGTGGATCTACATGTTTTTCTTAGGGTTCACTTTGTTACTTAGCTTCTAGGATCATGAACTATAGGGTCAATATTCTTTGTTTATAGCTAATATCCACTTATGAGTGAGTACACAATGCCACATTCATCTTTTTGGGTCTGAGTTACCTGACTCAGGATGTTGTTTTCTAGTTCCATTAATTTGCATGCATAATTTAACATATCTTTGTTTTTTTTACCACTAAGTAGTACTCTATGTGAATGTTCCACATTTTCTTTATCCATTCTTCAGTTGATGGGTATTCAGGGTGTTTCCATGTTCTGACTATTACCAAAAAATGCTTCTATGAATAATGTTGAACATATATCTTTGTAGTATGATTGTGCATCTTTTTGTTATAAAGCCAAGAGTGGTATTTTTGGATTTTGTGGTAGGTTGATTACCAGTTTTCTGTGAAACATCCATAGTGATTTTGAAAGTGGTTGCACAAGTTTGCATTCCCAACAGTTCACACCCTCTTCAGCTTATGTTATCATTGGTGTTTTTGTACTTAGCTATTCTCACAGTTGCTTTTATATTGTTTAGATATGTTTCTTGTACCTGTGATCTCTCCAAGACCTATATAATGAAGGGGTATCATATTTTGTCAAGTGCTTTTTCAGCATCTAATGAGTTGAACCTATGATTCTTTTTCAGTTTATTTACATGATGGATTATATTAATAGACTTTTGTATGTTGTACCTTGCATCTCTGGGATGAAGCTGACTTGATCATGGTGAATTTTTTTTTATGTTTTCTTGGATTCAGTTTGTTAGCATTTTATTGAGTATTTCTGCATATCTATGTTTATAAGTGAGATTATATTTTAATTCTCTTCTTAGTTGAGTCTTTGTGGTTTTAGGATCAGGACAACTGTAGTCTCATAAAAAAGAGTTTGGCAATGTTCCTTCTGGTTTTATTCTGGGGAACACTCATAGGAGTATAGGAAGTTCTGATAGAATTCAGCATTAAAACCATTTGTCCCTGGGATATTTTTGTTTGTGAGGCTTTGCATGATAGCTTCTATTTCCTTGTAGTTTATAGGTGTATTTAAATTGTTCACCTGGTCTTGATTTAATTTTGGTATATGTTACCTAACCAGAAAACTTTCCTTTTATGTTTTCTAATTTTGTGGACTACAGGTTTTTGTAGTATGATCTAAGGATTCCCTGGATTTCCTTAGTGTCTGTTGTCACGTATCCTTTTTCATTTCTGATTGTGTTAATTTGGATGTTGTATCTCTGCTTTTTTATTAGTTTGGATAAGAGTTTGTCTAGTGACCTTTCTTCAGTTTATGTGCTATGAACTTTCCTCTTAGCACTGCTTTCATAGTATCACATAGGTCTGTGTACTTTGTGACTTCATTTTTGTTTAATTTTAGAAAGTCTTTTCTTTCTTTATTTCTTCCTTGTCCCAGGGGTGGCTAAATAGTTTTCTGTTCAATTTCCAAGAATTTGTATGATTTCTGATAGTATTTTTGTTGTTAAGTGTCAGGAGCCATTTCCCCCCTAACAATCATTACAGAAACCATCACTCTAGGGAGTCTGCAGAGAACCTCACACCCATAGTTATGTTCTATTGACAAAACCTGCCCCTCACCCAATTAACTGCTAATCTTAGCGGAACCCACCTCACATTCCAGCTATCCAGGGAACCAGGTGTGGCCACTTGTGACTTCTGGCCTGTCTGTC
>NW_026068087.1:2786221-2793107 GCF_014885135.2 Alexandromys fortis
AGCTACGTGACCGGAACCACGCGGCCTGCGAGATCCCGTACCCTGCCCCTCATCCCTTACCATATATAAACTGTAACCCGTCCCTAATAAACTGAGGCCTTGACAAAGTTGCTTGGTCTCATTCTTCTGTCTTAGCTCACTCCCTTCCAGGTAGCGCCCCTCCGAGACCCTGGAATAACTGGATTGCGGGTGGGTTACTAACCCCTAGACTGAGTAGCCCACCCAACGCAATCCACAGTTAAGTTCTAACTTTAAACCTTGGTTGGTGCTCCAATAAGACACATAGTGTTACTCCAATTTTTTCATATCTGCAGATACTTGCTTTGCTATGCAGTATGGACATTTTTGGAGACGGTTCTGAGGTGCTGAGAAGAAGGTACACTTTTGCATTTATGTGAAATGTTCTGTACATGTCTGTTAATTCCTTTTCATTCATGCCGTCTGTTAGTTTCCTTTTTTTCTCTGTAAATTTTTTGTCTCGTAGACCAAACTAACATTGCGGTTATTGGAATGTAGAAGTCTAATATTTGTGCGGATTTTGATGTATGTTTTAAGCTTTAGTAATGTTTCTTTTACATATGTGAGTGCTCTTGAATTAGGGGCCTAAATGTTAAGGATTGAGACTACAGCTTGATAGATTTATCTTGTTATGAATATAAACTGTCTTTCTTCAGCTCTTCTTATTTATTTTATTTTGAAATCCAATGCTAGATATTAGGATAGCTACACCTTCTTGTTTCTTAGGTGCATTTAATCAGAAAACCTTTTCCTAATCCTTTACTTTGAGGTAATGTCTGTCTTAGAGGTTGAGGTGTGTTTCTTGTATATAACAGATGTCTGGATCTTCTTTTCCTATCCATTTTTTTAGCCTGGGTCCTTTTATAGTGAGTTGCGACCATTGATATTAGGTGCTATTAATGACCAGTGGTTGTTAATTCCTGTTCTTTTGCAGTGGGAGTGGTTGTGTGTTTCCCTTCGTTGGGTTTTGCTGATCTGAGGTTATCTGTTGCTTGATATTTTTTTTTGTGGATGAAGTTAGCTTCCTTGGGTTGTTGTTTTCCTTCTAGTACTTTCTGTAATGCTATGTTCGTGGATATATATTCTGTAAATCTGGTTTTGTCATGCAATATCTTGTTTCCTCTATCTTCAGTGATTGAAAGGTTTGCTGGGTATAGATATCTGTGCTTGCATCTGTGGTCTCTTAGTGCCTGCAGCACATCTGACCAGGACCTTCTGGCTTTCTTGCTTTCCATTGAGAAGTTAGGTGTAATTCTTTTATTTTTCATGGTAAGTGTGTTTCAGTGAATCCAACTTCCTTTTTTTTTTAATTTCTAATTTCATGGAAATTTGCATGTGTAATTCTGCCTCCAACTAATTATAAGGCCAGGACCAAACCTTTTGTTGTTTTTTGGATGCTTGCATCCATCTAAGAATTTTCAGTGCTTTGCTTTGAATAAGCTACATTAACAGGAGTAAAATCAATACTGAAATTGTACTTGAAGATTTTTGGATTGTTTTTTGGGATCAAAATTTTCATGTTTTTTTTTTTCCCTAACATTAAATTTTAAGTTGTATTTGGGTGATTACTCTAATGTACGAGAGCCTGGGTTTTGCGTCCCTTGTTTTTGGAGTTTGGCAGGGTTAGACCATCAGGTGGTGGTGGCTAGTAAACATTTTACTCAATTGAGCTTATGTCTATCTAACATGGAAAATATGCTCTTGGAGGTTGTTGGGAGGAGAAAAACATTTGCATGGTTAATACGACTTGTAAGAATGTCCCAGATCCATCGATTAATATGTTGGTAGGGTAATTATGGGTATAAATGACACTTGAATAGGAAGTTTGTCTACAGGACAAGTTGACCTTTATGTCTTGATGGCTATGTTGAGTCACAGCATCCCGAAAATAAAGAGATCCAACTGCCCAAGACTACAGTCATGCTGGGAATGGGCTGATTAGACCCGTACCATCGAGATGTCTTATTTAAGGGGAACGTATGGACGATGAACCATTGTATGGCCCTGAGGTAAGAACCAGATGCCTGATTGTCACCCCCCAAGTTAAAAATGGGCCCAGAGCGAGGAGAGGGGCATGGGTGGGCGGGTTGCTGATTTCACGGAGGATAGAATATTAATATACCAAATGGGGTGGGCATAGTCTTATGGACAAGCAGAGTTTATGACTTAATGGTCTATGTAAGATACGCAGGTATGTATAAAGAACATTAATTAGTTATTCTTAATAGACACGATCTGCAAGAATTATGTTGATTAAGGGTTTGATGTCTTGGATAAATATTGTATAATACATGTTTACATGCTAGGGGACTATAGTTTAATGTACGATATACAGAAATGTATTATGTACTAGATAAATTTATGTACAAGAAGTAGTTTAAGTAGAATGTTAGCTTTGGGTACTGATGGTGGGGGAGCAGTCCTTCCTTCTTGATGTCCTCTGAACAAGAGAAAAGGAACTTGCAGGCATGGAGTCTGACTTTATCTGAATGGAATCTTATTGTGCTTCCTTGATGCCTACAAAATGTCTAGTTAGGAGTTTTGAATGATGGTCACCAGATGACATCCAGATTGTTGGGAGATCCTGAGACTTGAACTGAAGTCACTGGAACTGAAGTCACTGTAAGACTAAGTTAATCAGATACTTACATGAAGCTGTGGTTGAAAGAATTTTTTGCAAAAGCCCAAGGATCAAATGCCAAAGAGCAGTGCATAGGGTGCATTAAGTAGGTTGGCACCATCTGTGCTCTGTATCCACTCTTATGGATACACTAGTTCAGCCTCCTCCAGGTCTTCAATTATTTACTTTTTTGGCACCTCCTGTAACTGTCAGTGACAGTATCCTACAGCCCCCATTTTGCAGTCTCCACAGGAATTCTTTAGTCTTCATCCCATCAATCCCCAATACTTGTCTGCCTGGCAAGAATAAGGATATTCTAAGATACTTTTAAATTTCTTCTGTTGGCTAACAACTAGTGAAATAATAGACACTATGAAATTTGAGTTTCCCTGGGAATTTCACTGTGGAAAAAGACTGACTTCTCCAGGTGAGACCATGTCTACTGAAGAAACATTTACTCATCTGACTACCTTACAGGAGAGACAGGAGCTGAGGCTTGGGGAGGGTTTTAGAGAGAGGAAAGCTCTCATTATATGACTTAGGTATATTAACTTAGTTGTGTATATCCCTTGCCATCTATACCTGGTAGGACCTAAAGGATAAATTAATCACCTTATATCTTCATCACTCTTCCAAATTAGTCACATCAAAAAATATCATGTTTATTACTTTTATTAATAATTTGTTCTTTTTTCTTTGATATTTTTTTAAATCGTAAGTAATAGCCTAATTACTGGCTGTCTTGGAACTCACTGTATAGACTAGGATATTGTAGAAAATCAGAGCGATTTGGCCACCTCATCTCCAATGTACCTGAATTATAGTTGGGCACATCACAGACAACTAAATTAATACATTTTTGTTGTTGAAGGCAAGGTTTATTTATGTGGCTTTGGATGTCCTGAAACTAGCTTTGTAGACCAGGCTGACCTTGAGTATAGAGATCTACCTTTCTCACACTATGTAGTTTAGAATTGTTTTGAACACCCAATCCTGCTTCTGTTGCTCAGTGCTGGAAAGAAAGTCTTGTAGCTGCTGCAAGGCTGGGCCTTAATTGGTCAGTGAGAAGGAAAATAGATGAGTGTCCTCCAACTAATCTGTATTTTATTGTGAACTTGCACATAAAGAGGCACTCATGTAAGAATTGAGTTCACTGACAAAATGTAAATCAGGTATAGTCCCAGCACAGAGAGGTATGGGCATGAAGGAGCATGAAATCTTTTTCCCTTAGACCTTAGCTCACATAAAAAGTAGGCAGTGAGTCAATCTATTTTAGATGATTGCTAAATGTTCTTTCTGACCATTTCTTACATCCACATATTAAGGAATCAAGAACCAGGATAAAGAACCAAATTACAGTAGTTGCACTACTGTGAAAAAAATAGAACTGGATAAAATGGTGTTCCCCTGCCTAAAAGAACTGTTATTTTACATATTTAAGATGTACAGCCTGCGATAAAATGTGTTACTAATCCTTGGTGTGCTCTAATATAAATCACTAAACTTTGGAGCACATGACCATAAACCTGTTTCTGCTTTTTAGATTAATTTTTGTGGATCATAATTACATCATTTACATCATCACCTTCTTGCCTCTAAGACTTTCCAGAAATTAGAAAAAGCATGAATTTTCCATTATTAAGAGTTGCATTTTGAATGTGACCTAGGTTTGGCTTCAGAATATCTGAGCTATGAGGCAAAGGGTTTATTACACTGGTCAGTGATTCTGTAATGGAACACACATGCAAGGGACACCATATTTTGGAAGAATAACAGGAATTGCTCTCAGAGACTGGAAGAGTTTCTACTAAAATGCCAATATTCCAGACTAGAGCCCTGTGTTCCCCTAGGGTGGAATGGCAGAGCTGGGAAGGGCTGTGCTGGCTTTGTCATTTGATTTCTGCTCATCTAGTAGGGCAACTTCTATTGTCTTGAGGCTCAGCTGGGCAATTCTAGTTCTTGATGCATTCTTGTTAAGCCTAGCAATCAGGAGCACCACTGGGAAGTAGACTGTGAGACATGAGGTAGCCAATAGGAAGCCATGAGAGTTGTTTTTCTTTTTCTCAAAATGTATAGTTGATTTCTACCTCCAGTTCTTATCCCACCTTCCTCTGAAGAGGTAACATTACCTACCATTAAGTGATTGTGGTAACTGCTATTATCTTGAATCCCAGCTAGGTGGTCCTAGCTATTGATGGCCTCTGGGTGGCAATAATGAGCCCCAGTAGTAGGCAGTTTAAAGGTTCTTTCAGGATTCTCTTGTTTCACTCTAAGGAGATGTAAGGAGGACCACAAGCCATGCTATGGTGAATGTAGGAGCCACTGCCCCCAGAACAGGAAGAGCAAGTTGGCTGAGCTGTCAGATCTGCTTGGACAAGGATGAACCATGAGCCAGACAGGTTCTGTTGTTCTTTGTGGTGACCTGGGTATTGGCCGTTGGCCTCTGATCTTTGTTGAGTGTGGGGAAGGCTCTGCCATTCTGGCATGGGAGACTGTGAGCTTGTAATATTGTTTCCTCATGCTATCTAATTGAGAATTTCTTTAAACACCTAATCCAGTGTCTGTTGCCCAGTGCTGGGTTGCTTTTAGGACTAGGCTTTGACTGGTCTATGAGAAGGAAAAATAAACCAACTAATGAGTGACCTCCAGTCTCTGCAACTTTTCATGTTTGATTGTAGATAAAAAGGGATCTGTGCAGGAATTGAGTGCATAGACAAAGCTTCAAGCTGGTAGATTCACAGTACAGAAAGGGAGAGACAGGATAGTGGTTGAGAACTTTCATACTTCAACAGTTGCTGAGATTAGTAGTATGGAACTATGTAATTAATTTTGAGGCCCAGCAGGGTGGTGTTAGCCAGTGAGGGATTCTGGGAAGGCTTAGCAAGCAGGAATAATAGTGTGGGCTAACTTATAGGTCGTTCTTTTCATGAATCTTTGCTGCTTCTCTTGTAATGACTTGTAAGGAAGACCACAAGCTATGCCATGGTGAGTGCAGGGTGTTTAGACAAGGTCTGTTGAGCTGTCATTTCTTCTGGGTTTGTTGAACCATGATCTAGGCTATGGTTCTGTCTGTCTGTTTAGTGACCTGGTCAGCATTACTTGTACTCTGAGCCTCCCAGTGTATGGATTTCTTGGGAAGAGGGAGACTCTTCAGCTCTTGTATTGTAGGATATTATACTTGTAATATCATTGTCTAGTGTACACATAGGGGTGTTATTTTGGTGTGCAGTGAGATGACAGATTCAAAACCTGATGTTGTGGTTTCTAGAATTTCTGAATATTGTATTTTACTTTCAAGTTTGTCTTATAAATGTTTCAAATAGTCTAAAAGGTTGTAGAACTATGGTGATGTTGATTATCTTTTGCAATGCATGATTAGAATGCTTCTAACTTTCTACTCTCTCCAGCCACAATGATATGATTTAGTGATATTTAGTTCTAGGGGACAAAAGGAGCTACCAAAGTTTCTTAGGTGTGCATGTTATTGGGCAAGTAGATAGGGCAGAATCTTTATCTTGTGATATAATCCTTGTGAGAGGAAGCAGTGCCTAAAAGAACTGTTATTTTACATATTTACGCTGTACAGCCTGAGATACAATCTTTGGAGCACATGATTTCACCTTTTTAGATTATTTTTTGTGTATTATAATTACATCATTGACGTCATCACTTTCTTGCCAATAAGACTTACAGCCCCCAATTTGCAGTCTTCATGGGAACATAAAGCTCTTTAGTCTCCACCCCATCAATCCCCAATACTTGTCTGCCTGGTAGGAATAAGGATAACCTAAGATACATTTAAATTTCTCTGTTTGGCTAACAAGTAGTGAAATAATAGATACTATGAAATTTGAGTTTCCCTGGGAATTTCACTGTGGAAAAAGACTGACTTCTCCAGGTGAGACTGTGTCTCCTGAATAAACATTTACTCCTTATCTGACCACCTTACAAGAGACACAGGAGCTGAGGTTTGTGGAGGGTTTTAGAGATGGGAAAGCTCTCATTATATGACTTAGGTATATTAACTTAGTTGTGTATATCCCTTACCATATATCTACCTGTTAGGACCTAAAGGATAAATTAATCACCTTATATCTTCATCACTGTTCCAAATTAGTCATACCAAAAATATCATGTTTATTACTTTTACTAATAATTTGTTCTTTTTTCTTTTCTTTTTTTTACTTCTTACTTTTTTTAAATTTATTTATTTATTAAAGATTTCTGTCTCTTCCCCGCCACCGCCTC
>NW_026068087.1:2794082-2795898 GCF_014885135.2 Alexandromys fortis
AACACTGATTTCCAAAGTGGTTGCACAAGATTGCATTCCCACCAGCAATGGATGAGGGTACCCCTTCCTCCACAGCCTCTCCAGCAAAGGCTATCATTGGTGTTTTTGATTTTCGCCATTCTGACAGGTGTAAGATGGCATCTTAAAGTTGTCTTGATTTGTATTTCCCTGATCTCTAAGGAAGTTGAGCCTGACCTTAGGTGTCTTTTGGCCATTTGAACTTCTTCTGTTGAGAGATCTCTGTTTCAGCTCAGTGCCCCATTTTACAATTGGGTTGATTTGCCTTTTATGGTCTAGTTTCTTGAGTTCTTTATATATTTTGGAGATCAGACCTTTGTCAGTTGCAGGGTTGGTGAAGATCTTCTCCCAGTCAGTGGGTTGCCTTTGTGTCTTAGTGACAGTGTCCTTTGCTTTACAGAAGCTTCTCAGTCGCAGGAGGTCCCATTTATTCAATGAGGCCCTTAATGTCTGTGCTGCTGGGGTTATACTTAGGAAGTGGTTTCCTGTGCCCATCTGTTGTAGAGTACTTCCCACTTTCTCTTCTGTCAGGTTCATTGTGTTTGGACTGATATTGAGGTCTTTAATCCATTTGGACTTTTTTTAATCTTAAAAAATAGCCTTATTATGAATCTCTGGCTGTCCTGGAACTCACTGTATAGACTAGGATCTTTTAGAAAATCAGCGTGATTTGCCCACCTCATCTCCAATGTACCTGAATTATAGTTGGGCACATCACAGACAACTAAATGAATATATTTTTTTTTGTTCAAGACAAGGGTTTTTTTTTTGTGTAGCTTTGGATGTCCTGAAAATAGCTTTGTAGACCAGGCTGACCTTGAGTTTTTAGAAATCTGCCTTTCTCACAATTATTTAGTTTAGAATTGTTTTGAACATCCAATTCTGCTTCTGTTGCTCAGTGCTGTAAAGAAAGTCTGGCAGCTGCTTCAAGGCTGGGCCTTAATTGGTCAGTGAGAAGGAAACTAGATGAGTGTCCTCCAACTAATCTTTATTTTATTGTGAACGTGCAAATGAAGAGGGACTCGTGTAATAATTGAGGTCATGGTGTTCCCGTTCCTAAAAGAACTGTTATTTTACATATTTAAGATGTACAGTCTGAAATAAAATGTGTTACTAATCCTTGGTGTGCTCTAATATAAATCACTAAACTTTGGAGCACATGACTATAAACCTGTTTCAGCTTTTTAGATTAATTTTTTTGGATTATAATTACATCATTTATGTTATCACCTTCTTGCCTCTAAGACTTTCCAGAAATGAGAAAAATCATGAATTTTGCTTTATCAAGAGTTGCTGTTTTAATGTGAATATCTGAGCTATAAGGGAAAGGGTTGATTACACTGGTCAGTAACTCTGTAATGGAACACACATGCAAGGGACACCATATTTTGGAAGGGGAACAGGAATTGCTCTGAGAGACTGGAAGAGTTTCTACTAAAATACCAATTTTCTGTACTTTTTGATGGTCTTAGGCCTGTCCTGTGGACAGTATAACCTTATGGAAGGTGCTCTTGTCACTCAGGCCTCAATAGCCAATCAGATCCTCCAGGTGACCTCCAGGTGTGGGAGCCAGTGGACAAACACAGAGTTTAGTGTGTTCCTGCCTTATCCTAAGTAGTCCTAAGTGATCTTGCAACTCCCTGTGGCAGTCTCTGAATAACTTTACTGCCTGGGCTGTGTCTGCACTGAGCAGAGCATTGGCAGCCGCAAAAGTGTTGGCTGTAGTGCTTATTTTGCCGCATGTGGAGAGATATCACCAAATTTTCCAAACTCGGAGACTACTGGTCTCTCCAGTCTC
>NW_026068088.1:0-15908 GCF_014885135.2 Alexandromys fortis
GGGGGAGGGAAATGGGAGGCTGGGAGGAGGCGGAAACTTTTTTTTCTTATTCTCAATAAAAAAAAAAGAAAAAAAAAAGAAATTCCAACCAAAAAAGGTGAAATACAACCTTAAAAACCCAGGAAAACAATCTCACAGCAACAAAACAAAATGAAAGGAAGCTTTTTCTCTCTCTCTCTCTCTCTCTCTCTCTCTCTCTCTCTCTCTCTCTCTCTCTTTCTCTTTTTCACACACACACACACTCACATACACACATCACCATCACTATCATCATCATCATCATCTTCATCATAGCAACCAATTGCAAAATATCAGGAATTATTGGTCACTAATATCTATTAGTATCAATGGAATCATTCCCAATAAAAGACACAAACTAACAGAATGGATGTGAAAACATAATTCATTTTTCTGCCACATACAAGAAACACAATTCAGCATCAGAGATAGATGTTATCTTGGCATCAAGGATTATAAAAAGATATCCAAAGCAAATGGTCCTAAGAAGCAAGATTATGTATACATTTTAATATCTAACAAAATAGACTTCAAACTAAAATTAATCAAAAGAGACTGAGGACAATTCATACTTATCAAAGGAAAAAAATCTAACAATATTACATTTAAATTCTCAACAGCTACGCCATGAACTCAAGGATATGCATGTTTGTAAAAGAAAAATAGCCAAAGATTAATTCACACATGGATCCTCACATTGAGAGCAGGAGACTTCAATATCTCACTTTTATCAATGGATAGGTAAACCAAAATCAAAACAAAGTCAATGGCCCAAACAAATATGTACAAAACATTTCCCCCTAAAAAAATAGACTTTCTTCTCAACCCTTCGTGAAACTTTATCCAAAATCAGCCTTAACGTTGGTAACAAAGTAAGGTTCAACATATATAATAAAATTGAAGTACCCCCCCCCTAAATACTGACAGACTGCTATAGATTAAAGCTGTATTTCAACAACAGAAAAAAAAACTTACAAATACATGGAAACTGAAAAATTCTACTGTCTGACTCTTGATCAAGGAAGAAGGAAAGAAATTAAAGACTTCTCTTTTTAAAAATTATTTATTTATTAAAAATTTCCACCTCCTCCCCTTACTCCATTTTCTGCCCACTCCCTCATCTCCATCCCCCCCCCTTCCTCTCCAGTCCTAAGAGAAGTCAGGGTGCCCTGCCCTGTGGGAAGTCCAAGGTTCTCTCCCCCTTCCAGGTCTAGGAAAGTGTACATACAAACAGACTGGGCTCCCAAAAAGGCAGTACATGCAGTAGAATTGCCACGCCAGCACGGAATGGAACCAAGAGTCTCGGTGGAGAGTGTCCAGGTTGAACGAATACACAGAGGTTGAGGTGGAACAACTTTTCTTTATTGTCTGCTGGGCTGGTTTTATAACATGGCACCAAATAAGGAGGGGGCTGTGAAGGGACTGTAACCTGACCCTGGCAGGGATCAAGGAATGGTCACCATGTACTCCAAATTCCTTCATTCCCTGCTCCAGGAGCAGAGGGAATTTATTGTGTTTTCCTTGCAGATAAGCACCTCAAATGGGGGCAGAAATATCAACTCGGGGCTGCAGTTCCCACAATTTTCCCTACTTTATTTTATAATGAGGGGTCCTGTCTTAGGTCCTACAAGAGAAGTACCTTCCCTTACCCATCATAGGGCCCCTGATAACCTGTCTTAGGTGGGGGGTCTCCCCACAGATTGCCCGTCCTTGAAGACCTTCATTTTTTTCAGCATCTATAGCCACACTTCATGACTTCTGGGAGAGTCATGTGCCAGACTGAGTAACACCTGACAGTGGACAAGCTCAGTCAGGGTGAAGTTATTTAAGACTCGTTTTAAGAGGAGCAGGCCTACTGCCACCCCTACTAGTCTCAAGATCCCCAGGGATAAGGCACCATCCCATCGCTGTGCCCAACGCCCAATCTGGGCCATGGTATTCCACCATCCCTCAGCAGATACATTTTCAACAAGAGGTTCATTAATTGCAATAATTTGAAATACCAAAGAGTAGGTAAAGTTTACAAAGGAATCATTCCAAGCCCCCTTAAGGTAAGCATTAAGGCGTTGCACCTCAAAGGACATATTTTTCACTTCCATAAGGGTTACACAGGCAGAATGATAAAAATGAGAACACGAGGCTTGTTGCACCATCCACAACACATTAATCTGTTCCTGTAATAAGGCCGTTTCTGATATAAATTTAACATCCCCAATTTAATAAGTGAGTTAATGGTATTTTGAGTTTCTAAGGCCTGGGTAACACGAGCAGCAAGAGTGTTAACAGTCTCTGCAGTAGCTGCACTCTGGGACACGGTGATTCCTGCAAAGGTGGCAGCTGTTGCTGATATGGCGATAGCTGCGATGACTGCGGTGGTGATCCCAAAGTCTCTTCTTTCTCTATACAAGATAATCTCTCATCCATCATGTGGGTCATCTACCACCAGGGGAACCAGGGCAGGAATTCTCACCATCAGCACGGACTCATCCATCAGGGACCAGCAGTTGCTCAAAAAGCAGGAGCTGGAAGAACAATTAAGGACACCATCCTCCCCGACCGACCCATTAAAGGAGACAAACATAAAGGGAGGTAGAACACAAGCTAGGCTGACAATAGAGAAATTCATTCCCGCTGCATAATTAATCTGGAGGGAGGTTTCAAAGATGTCCGATGTGTTCCATTGGGCTGTAGCATTGAAAGCCAAGCCGCTTTGAAGGGCTAAAGGTCTAATATCTGTACATGCACGAGGGCCACAGGGAAACATGCCTGCAAATGTAGGTTAAACTCCTGCCATATTTGGATTTCTATAGGAATGATCAAAGGCCCCTTCCAAGGAGTTTTTAAAGGTAGGTTGATGGCCAAACCATTATAAATATTTATCTCCCTCCAATTTCCATGGCTCCTTAGGAGCACAATTTCCCCAAGGCAATGGTAAATATAATTTGAAGGATTGTGGTGTCTTCCAACATAAGGGAGCTGGTCTCAGAGGGGTAGGGAGTCCAGAAACATTTCTTTTAAAATTTATTGGGTAAAAGATATCTCTCAATCCAAAACAGGGATGTCCAGACGGATTAGAAGAAAAGTCTCCCAGGGAATAATTACTAAGACCACACATGGTCCAGAAAGGGAGGCACTAGACATCACTGAACTATTGTTAATCCTCTGGAAGCAGAGGGCATGGGATATATCAAACATTAAATTACACAGTGAGGATCTTTCTAATGCTGTATTTGCTGCAGGAACTTCCAAGGTATAATTGGTGGAGTAAAAGGATGGAAAAACAGAGCTTATTTTACTTACCGGCATCAGTATGGGTGGATTCCTCACCAGTGCCCATCTCAGGTCTCCCTCGATGTTCTTCACTTGAACCCATATTATCAGGGCCAGTAGGGCCCGACTCCACTGGCCAAACATTCTGCTCTGGCACCCAGATGGGTTTTTTGGTTCCTGGAGGGAAGACACAAATGACTCCCCTCACCCTGGCCAACATTGGTGTGGGTGATTGCCATTGTCCCGTGATACTATCCTTCCATATAACCCAGCCCAGAGATTGGGAGGGTTTCTGCCATTGTCTTTCCATTGCTGAAAGACCTTCTTTATCTACTGTTAGAAAATTTAAAATGTATAAAATTGTAGATAATTGGGTATTTGGGGAGGTGATATCCTCCCCCTTCTTTATTTTACAAAAGGTAATATGTATGGTGAGGTTTCCAATGGCCCAACAATCCTTGTCACATATATACTATGAGTATACAAGTTGAAGGGTTGATCCTTGAAAAGGGAAAATGCCATAAGGCAGGCCATGAGTTCTGCAGCTTGGGCAGAAATTGGACTTAGGGGCTGCTTTTCTTTAATTGAATCAGAGACTACCACTGCATAGCCCTTGAAAGAACTGTCAGTGAACACTGAGCACACTCCCTTAAGTGGGGAGGTTTTAATAATTCTTGGAAAAATAACAGGATGATTGTATAAAATGGAAATTAAACGTGAATCAGGATAATGGTTATTAAAAATGGCTCCAGTGGTGGCGATGAACAAGGTCCACCCATCTTGAACTCTCTGTAGGCTTGTTATTTCTTCCTTTTGATAAGGAATTAGAAATTTATTTGGGATCCTGCCAAAAACTTGTAACCTAAAATCATATGCCTTCCATAGGAGCTGTAGGACCATTTCATAATATGGAGTCACCACCTTCTTAGGGGAAGCAGGTAAATGCAGCCAATAAATGGGTCCCCCTTGCCAAAAAACACCAGTAGGAGAAAACTGTGAAGAAAAGACCATGAAATAAAAAGGGTGGGCATAATCAAGGCAGCAAAGATGTGCTCCCTCAAGATCATTAAGCAAGGCATATAGGGCTTCTTTTGCAGCTGGAGTCATGATCCTGGGGGAGTCAGGGGAAGGGTCCCCAGGCAGCTGGTCATAAAGGGGCCTAAGAGCTCCCATAGGAATGGAAAGGGAGAAACGGATCCACTGAACATCTCCCAATAATCTCTGCCAGTCATGGTGAGTCTGCAAATGTGAGCAATCCAGCTGCAGCCTCTGAGGCTGAAGCCCAATGGATTGGATTTGAAAGCCCAGATAGGAATTGGGGGGAGGGGTGCATCTGCACCTTCTCTGGGGCCAAAATGAACCCATGTCCCTCCAGAAGGGTCTGTAACTCTGTAAACATTAGTAAACTTTCCTCTTTTTTGGTGCTGCCAGAAGTATATCATTCATATAAAGGACACTATGGAAGGAGGAAAACTTAAGCCAAACTGGATCCATACAAGCTGCAACGTACATTTAACAAATTGAAGGACTGGCAGCCCTGTCCTGGATTATTAGGGTCAGGAATTTTTACAACAGGGGCAATCACTGGGTAGCACTTAGTGCCTCCGTGGGGAGCATCCTCCTAGCAGAGCTACCTCAGAGCCCAACCAAGTGGGAGGGGCCGGAGAGGTCCTGAACTGGTAGGGAAGGGGGCTTGTCCAGCTCCTCAGAGGTCCCTTTTGTCTTTTCTTTTAAATGGGCCCTGCGTAATTCCCACTGCAGCACTGCGTTTTCTCCCTCCAAAACTTCCTCTTTTAAACCTGTCCCCCAAGCTCTCTTCAAAATCAGACAAAGAAGGGTAAAGGCGTGTTTGCGCAGAAGAATTTTGCTTGGGACGAGCCCCTAAACTCTGAGAGTAAACTTTGTCCCGGGATTCACTTCCCTCCCCCTTGTCTGGATTTTTTTGCTTTCTTTTAATCTTTCTCTCTTCTACCTTACCGGGCCTCTCCTTAGCAGGCTGAGAGAGCAGTTCGGCCTCCGTGTCAGAGGCAATATCAGAACAAAGGAAAATCTTAGTCTCACAATCTTGGGTCTCAAATAACACCTTTTTTGTTGCTTCCAAAGCCTGCTTAACCCGGACTTTCTCTGTAAGCAAAGCATCCCTGATCAGTCCCCAAAGGGAGAATGTGGCCATTGGCAGGACCTCAGGCCCCTCCTCTCTCAACGTTTTCTGAAGATCCCCGTGGACCTGTTCTCATTCAGAAATATTGAAGGTTCCACTGGTGATGAACCAGGGACTCCATGTCTCTATAGTTTTAAGAAAATCTTCTAAAGTCTTAGTGTTTACAGCTGTTCCCTACTCTTTCAATAATCTCTTTAACTGAAACTTTAACTCCCATTTACCCGGGATATTTTCCATTTCTTAATTATTTTTTTATATATCTCCCTAATTCGTCCCGGCTGGCCTAAGGGATGACTCAGTCCACTGTACCTCACTTTCTGATCTCAGTGGGACCTTCAGATGCCACGCAAGCACAGGCTGGAACCAAGAGTCTCGGCGGAGGGTGTCCAGGTTGAACAAATACACAGAGCACGAGGTTGTGGTAGAATAGCTTCTCTTTATTGTCTGCTGGGCTGGTTTTATAACATGGCACCAAATGAGGAGGGGGCTGTGAAGGGACTGTAACCTGACCCTGGCAGGAATCAAGGACTGGTCACCATGCACTTAAAATTCCTTCCTTCCCTGCTCCAGGAGCAGAGGGAATTTATTGTGTTTTCCTTGCAGATAAGCACCTCAAATGGGGGCAGTGATATCAACTCGGGGCTGCTGTTCTCACATAGAATCATATCCCAGTGCCAATATCATTGGCTTCTCAGTCAGCCCCAATTGACAGCCACATTCAGAGAGTCTGGTTTGATCACATGCTTGTTCAGTCCTAGTCCAGCTGGATTAGGTGAGCTCCCATTAGAATAGTCACACCGTCTCAGTGGGTGGACCCACCTCTTGTGGTCCTGACTTTCTTGCACATGTTCTCTCTTCTTTTGCTCTTCATCTGGACCTTGGGAGCTTAGTACAGTGCTCCAATGTGGGTCTCTGTCTCTTTCTCCATCCATCACCAGATGAAGGTTCTATGGTGATATGCAAGATATTCATCAGTATGCTTACGGGATAAGGCCAGTTCAGGCACCCTCTACTCTGCTGCCCAAGGACTTAGCTGGGGACATCTCCTTGGACACCTGGGAACCCTCTAGAGCCAAGTCTCTTGCCAATCCTAACGTGGCTCCCTTAATTAAGATTTGTAATAGCCAGAACCTGGAAACAACCTAGGTGCCCCTCAATGGAAGAATGGATAAATTAGGTGTGGCACATAATATACACATTAGAGTTTTACTCAGTCGTAAAATACAATGACATTTTGAATTTTGCATACAAATGGATGGAAATAGAAAACACTTTACTGAGTGAGACAACCCAAAAAGATGAATATCGTATATACTCACTTATAAGTGGATTCTAGCCATAAACAAAGGACATTGAGCTTATAGTTAGGGATCCTAGAGAAGCTAAATAAAAAGTTGAACCCAAAGAAAAACATATATTTATCCTCCTGGATACTGGAAGTAGACAAGATCGCTGGGCAAAAGTTGGGAGCACAAGGGTGGGGGTGAGATGGGGTGAAAGGGAGATGGGGAAAGAGAGGGGAGAAGGAGAGGATTGGGGAGAGCTTGGGGGAATGGGGTGGAGGAAGGGCAGATATGGGCGCAGGGAAGAAAATATCTTGTATCTTAAAGACTGCTTTCTTAAAGAATTCAATGAAACTGAAGACACAGCACACCCAGAATTATGGGACACTGTAAAAGGAGTGTTAAGAGAAAGTTCCAAGCACTAAGTGCCTGCATAAAATATTTGGAAAGATTTCATACCAGCAGTTAATAGCACACTTGAAATCTCTAGAAATAAAGAAGCAAGCATGTCCAAGGGCAGTATATGTCATAAAATCAACAAATTGACAGCTGAGAGCAATAAAATAAAAACAAAGAGTATAATAAAATAAATCAATGAAACAAAGATTTGGTTCTTTGAGAAAATAAACAAGATAAACAAACCCTCATTCAAATTAACTAAAAAATAGAGATAGGATACCTAAACTAACAAAATCAGAGTGAAAAGGGGAGACATAACAGACACTGGGGGAGTGCAAAGAATCATCAGATAACACTTTAAAAACTTGTACTCAAAAATAATAGAAAATATAAAAGAACTGAATATTTCTTCAATAGATATTATTTTGAAAGTTAAACCAAGATCAGATAAACAACTTTAATACACTAATGAGCCCTATAGAAAGAGAAGCAGTAATTAAGTATCACATCTTAAAAAAGGAAGCCCAGGGCCATATCAATTTACTGAAGAATTCTACCAGACCTTCAAAGAGGAGTAAAAATTGATAATAATTATCAAATTATACTATAAAATAGAAATAGAAAGAATATTGTCCAGTTCATTTAAGAAGCTACAGTAACCATTATACCCAAACCACAAAGATTCATCCAAGAAAGATAATTATTCCTGTTATGAAAATAGATGCAAATACTCAATAAAATACTTGTAAACTGAATCCAAGAACTCTTAAAAAATTTCATTCACCATAATTAAGTAAACTTCATCCTAGAGAATATACAGAAACCAGTCAGTGCAATCTACTATATAAACAAATGGAAAGAAAAAAAGAGATCATCTCAGTAGATGTTAAAAAAGCCTTTGACAATATCCAGCACCTCTTCATTATAAAATATATACCTAAGTGAATTAAATGCAATTTAAGCGAAACCACCATCAAATTATATGGAGAGAAACTTGAAGTAATTCCAATAAAATCAGAAACAAGACAAGGGTATCCAATCTTTATTCAAAAAAAAAATATCTGAAGGATATCAAGGGAATGGAAGAAAAGGAAGAAGTCAATGTATTAATATTTGCAGATAATATGATAGTATACATAAGTGATGCCAAAAATTCTACCAGAGAATTCTTGCAGTTGATAAACACCTACACTGAATTTCCTGAATACATGATTAATTAAAAATGTTAGTAGCCCTCCTGTATCCAAATCACAAGTGGAATGACAAAGAAATCAAGTAAACAGCCCCCTTTGTAATAGCCACAGCATTATAAAATACATTGTTGTAACCCTAACCAAGTAAGTGGAAGCCTTGCATCACAAAGTCTTGAGGTGTTTGAAGAAATAAATTGAAAAGTATATCAGAAAATGGAAAGAAACTGGATGCTCTTAAATCGGTAGGATTTACACAGTAAAAATGGCCATTATATAAATGACAGTCAACAGACTTATGCAATCCCCATCAAAATAACATAGTTCATTACATACCTTGAAATGACAATACTCAATTTCATATGGAAAAAAGAAAATTCAGGATTATGAACAATAATAAAAGAATTTCTGGAGGTATCACCATCCCTGATTTCAGGATTGAGTACAGAGCTTTAGTAACAAAATCCTCATTGTATTAGCATAAAAATATAAAGGTAGATCAATGGAATTGAATCAAAAATCAAACCTAAATTTACACACTTATGGACATTTGAATTTGGTAAATAAGCCTGAAATTCCCAATGGAAAAAAGACAGCAAGCATCTTAACAAATGATGTTAGTCAAAATTGATGTCTCCATGTAGAATAATAAAAATATATCCACATATAACACCAATACAAAACTCAAGTCTAAGAGTTCAAAGACCTCAAAATAAAACCAGACACATTGAGTCAGATAGAATAAAAAGTATGATAGCCTTGAACAGATTTCCCTGTCAGAGGAGAAAATCCCTAGAAAAAACACTGATAGCACAGGCACTGACAAGTAGATGTCAACAGCTAAATAATCCAATTAAAAACTGAGTACAGATCTAAACAGTGAATTTTCAAATAGCACAATCATAAATGCCAATAAATAATTTTTTAAAAAGGTTCAATATCCTTAACCATCAAGGAAATGCAAACAAAAACTACTTTGATATTCCATCTTATATCAGTCAGAATGCCAAAACAAACAAGTCTTAGCACCTATAGGTATGGATATGAATCAAGAAGATTACTCTGACATTTTGAGAATGAAAACTTGTAGAATCACAATGGAAAACAACATGGTAGTTACTCAGAAAACTGGGAATAGACCTACCTCAGGACCCAGGTATAACACTTTTAAGAATATACCCAAAAGATGCTCCATCACACCACAGCAGCACCTTTTCAACTATATTCATGCCAGCTTTATTCATAATAGCCAAAACCTGGAAACCAAAGAATTGATAAAGAAAATGCAGTACCTTTTCACAATGGAGTATTACTCAGTTTTTAAAAATTGGTATTCTGAATTTTGAAGGCAGATGATTGCAACTATTAAAAAAAATCATCCCTAAGGGTGGCATTGCAAATCCAGAAAGAAAATCATTATATGTACAGACTTATAAGTGGATACTAACCATAAGGAAATGATAGCCATGATGCAATAGACACACTCAGAGAGTCTAAGTAACAAGAAGAACTCTAGGGGGAATGCATTGATCTCCCTGAAGATGGGAAATGTAATATATTTTCCATGTGAACACTAGGCAGATGATTATGGGAACAGAAATCATTGAGTGGAGGAGGGAGAGAGGGATGGAGAATGAAAGGGAGATAATATTAGGAAAGACAACTGTAAATTGGGGCAATTTAGGAGGCTATATGGAAACCTAGTGCAGGGAAAATTTCTTCAACCATTGTGGATGACCCTAGTGAGGTCACCTATTACCAAAATATATGGACACTTAAACTGTCATCCTACAATCAAGAAAGCCTTCCAATATTGGGAATAGAACACCATCTCAGCCATAAAACCTGTGACCTAAAACTTGCCATGTTTGCAAGACATACAGGGACAATGGTGGCTCAGAGATTGTGGAAGTGGCCAATCAATGACTGCTCTAACTTGAGGCCCAATCCATAAAAGGAAGTCCATGCCCTACACAGCCCAGACAGTCAGGATAGAAAAGTTGGATAGCTCAGGTAGCTACAGTAGAACTTAACATGACTGGCAAAAGTGTTAATGAAATTATTTCAAATTACACCAAATTACATTCTGCTATACTCATAGACTGGTGTCTAACACAATCATTATCAGAGAGACTTCCTCTGCTACTTTATGGGAGCAGATGCAGAAAGTCACAGCCAAACATTAGCTGGAGTTCAGGGTAATAACCCAAAGGGGGGGGTAGTATTATAGGAGGCAGAGAGGATAAGGCCTCCAGGAGAACATGGCCCACAGATTAAACAAAGTAGGAATTATAGGGGCTCACAGAGACTGAAGCAGCAATCAAAGTGCATAAGTTTCTGGTAGGTCCTGTGCATGTATGTTGTGGTTGTTTAGCTTTTTTTTCTGGGACTCCTAACAGTAGGAATTGAAGGGTCTCTGAATCTTTTGCCTGCATTGGGACACTTTTCTCCTTCTGGATCGAATTGTCTACTATGGATATGAAGGTTTTCTTCCAAGTCTTATTGCATCTTCTTATGCCATATTCAGTTGATATCCCCAGGGCACTTGCTTGTTTCTGAAGGCAAAAGCAGGAGGAGTAGATACGGGGGAGAGGAGATGTGGAAAAAACTGGGAAGAGTAAAGAGAGGGGAAGATCCAGTAGAATATAGTATATGAGAGGAGAATACATTTTTAAATAGAACAATTCTGTCTATTCAAGTTATGTGACTCTTGTTTTCTCACACGTTCTCAGGATTTCCTCACAGCTTTCATCATGGACTGGACTCTGACATTCCCTTGTTTTTTGTTTTTTGTTTTTGTTTTTTTTTTTTTTCAAATTTTACATGAAGTATTTTCAGACAATCTTTGATTAGAAATGCTCTTAATAAAATGTTGTTATTTGATACATTAATATCTTATATGTAAACAAACTATAATGGAACAATAAAAATGTTGGGTGCAGTAATCACCACCAACGATAGGGCTATAAACAATGTCTAGTACAATATTACATTAATCACAAAAATCAGCAGAATAGTTTGAAAAATGCCCATATAGCTAGCAGTTCTAGTATTTTGTAGGACATAAGACTATATTTAATTTTAATAGGAAAACAAATATTACAGTATCCTACACAAATAGGAAGTTTTATAAATCCAATGAAACATTAAACAAATTCCCCTTTTCCAGATGAATAACTTGTCCCTTGGTTCATAGAGCTTTAACATGCCCCAAGGTAGGAATATTTGAATTCTGGTGCTATGCTTGATATCTACTTTTGTCCTTCAGCTGGGGGTTTTATAACTTTTTGGTGATTTTCACTGTATCCTTGCCCTCTACATATGTCCTTGATGTCTCAGGCTTAGAGGAACTGGAAAGGAATCTATAATGCTTCAGTAGATCCATCTTCAGTGACAGATGCATACCCCTCCACAGTTTTATTCTGGAAAAGTAAAATTATAGCAGGTACCATCTTGCATATTTCATTCTATAATAAACCAGGAAGGTTGGAGTGTGCATGAATATGAGTCTGTTGCTGGAAGTAATGAGCAGAATCTGAAATGATATTTAGGGGTTTACTAACCAACCACAATAGATAAGAGAAATATCCAGTTTCACCTGTTGGACTGAGGAAAAGGAAGTATTAATAGATTGATGAATATGTACAACCTGAGTCCATATTATACCATTAGGTGAGCCATCAGTAAAATAAATATCACCTTGCATAATGAAAGAAGGTTGGACAATTCCTGTAATCATGAATTCAGTTTACATAAAAAAATCCTATAGCTTACCAGCTGGATGTGATTTAATAAACTACTAAAGTAATCTGAAAATGGAATTAGAAAATCTATAGAGACCTGTAATGCTCTTAAAAAGTGATTGCTACTTAAGAGTAAGACAGACCAGCAAGGATTAAATCCATATCGTTGTTGTTGATATCAGGTCCTCCCATGAGTTAATAAATGTGCAAGAACAGTAAGGTTAGCAGTTAGCAATTTCTGGCCCTCATGGTATAAATAAAATCACAACAAAGATTTATCATCTTGTGCTATAATAGATGTAGAATAAAATTTAGTAATAAAAATGAGTGAATGATCCAGTCAATACACACATTCCTCCTTTAGCCTGGATTCAAAGAGCTGTAGTTCTTTTCCTTTGCAAGATAATGTGTGAGGCCCTGTGCTGAAGACAACCTTTCAGACCAGAGAGTGGGTGCCATCCCGGTTCATGGCAGAACAACCAGAAAAGGAGCACTGGGCCCCTTCAGCTCATGCTGCAGGGGCTTCCTTTTTCCATACACCCCCCCCCCCAAGCCTGCCCTATTGTCTGTGAGGTCTTTGGCCCAGGAACAGCTCCTGCTTCTGCACTGAGGCTACCCACCCAGAGGGGTGAGTCTGCAACCACCCGGCCGGAGGGGAGCGCACAGCACCTCCAGCTCCTGCTTCAGGGGCTTCTTGGCTTCCCACAACCCTCCTCTTCCCCCTCCCCCAAGTTTGCCCTTTTGTCTGCGGGGTCCTTTGACCTCCAAGAGTCCTGTCCCTGGTTTCACTATAAAGGCAAGCAGCAAGCTAGGGCTTTTGTCTGCGAGGTCCCGGGCATGCAAGGGGCCCTGATCCTGTACCAGAAGATCCATCTGTGGGGTGAGTATATTCCTGACTAGTGGCAGAAGCCCCTAAAAGGGAGCACAGACATTCTTCAAAACCCTAAAACTTCTGATCATTCTGCTGGGGCTTCTCTCCTGAGCTACTGCTTCTCTCTTTTTATCCCATTCCAGCTTGCCCATAGGTACCCATTCCTTTCTTCAGGGCCAGAAGATCCCCCAGCTCAGCCTGTTTGGGGGCTGGGATGGCTTGGTGAGTGCAACCTGGAGGGAATTACTTTGTTTCACTAAGCCTGCAAGCAGAAAGCAAGGCCTTTTGTCTGCAAGGTCCCTGGCCAGCAAGGGGCCCAGATCTTGTACCAAAAGACCCATCAGAGAGCATCTGAAGGAAGACATGGGCAGGCACCAATGTAAGAATTCCTCCAACAATCTGAAAAACATGATAGCACCAGAACCCAGCGAACATACAACAGAAAGACTTGAACACCCTAATCTAGAAGAAGTAGAAAAAATGGACATTATGAAAGTGATAGAGTCCCTTAAATAGGATGTAAAAACTCCCTTAAAGAAATGGATGAGAAGAATAACAAAAAATTTGAAGAAATGAATAAATCCCCAAAAGATATTCTAGGAAACCAAGAAAAACAATCAAACGGATAATGGAAACAGTTCAAAACTAAAAAACTGAAATGGAGGCAATGAAGAAAACACAAACCAAGGGCCGGCTTGATATGCAAAATCTAAGTAAATGAACAGAGACTACAGAGACAAGCATAACCAAGTGAATATAAGAGACAGAAGAAAGAATATCAGGTGCTGAAGACACTATAGAGAAAATAAATGTACAGATCAAGGAAAACAACAAATCCAACAAATTCTCATCAAAAAAGAAAAAAAAGGAAATCTGGGACACAATAAGAAGACCAAACCTAAGAATAGTAGGAGTAAAAGAAGGAGAAGAATTATAGCTCAAAGGCCCAGAAAATATATTCAACAAAATTAAAGAAGAAAACTTTCCCAACCTAATGAGGGATATTCCTATGAAGGAAGAAGCATACACCGAATAGACTGGATCAAAAAAAAAAAAAAAAATCCTGTCACCATATAATAATCAAAACACAAAACGTACAGAATAAAGAAAGAATATTAAGAGCTGCAAAGGAAAAAGGTCAAGTAACTTATAAAGGTAAACCTATAAGACTTACACCTGACTGTTCTATGGAAACCATGAAAGCTAGAAGGTCTTGGATTGGTGTGCTGCAGAAATTAAGAGACCATAGATACAAGCCCAGACTGCTATACCAAGCCAAGCTTTCATTTACCATCAATGGAGAAAACAAAATATTCCAGGATAAAAACAAATTAAAAAAAAATGTAGCCATGAATCCAGTCTTACAGAAAGTAATAGAAGGAAAAACAAAAACCAAGGAACCCAATAATGCCCACAATAGCTCAGACATCTAGCGACCCTTCACCAGCACATCTCAAAGAAGGTAAACACACAAACTCTACCACCAAAAAAGAAGAAAAAACAACAGGAGTTAACAACCACTGGTCATTAATATCACTTAATATCAATGGACTCAATTCACCTATAAAAAGGAACGGGATAAGAGATTGGATGAGAAAACAGGATCCAACATACTGCTGTTTACAAGAAACACACCTCAACCACAAAGACAGACATCTATTCAGAGTAAAGGGTTGGGGAAATGTTTTTCAATCAAATGGACCTAAGAAACAAGCAGGTGTGGCTATACTAATTTCTAACAAAATTGACTTCAAACTAAAATCAATCAGAAGAGATGGAGATGGACACTTTATACTCATAACAGGAACAATTCATCAGGATGAAGTAGCAATCCTGAATATCTATGACCCAAATAAAAAAGCAGCGACTTATGTAAATGAAACATTACTAGAAGTCAAGACATACATCAAACCCCACACACTAATAGTGGGAGATTTCAACACTCCTCTCTCACCAATAGACAGGTCAATCAGAGAGAAACCTAAGAGAGAAATAAGAGAATTAATAGAGGTAATGAATCAAATGGACTTAACAGACATCTATAGAACATTCCACCCAAAAAGGAAGGAATATACTTTCTTCTCAGCATCTCATGGAATGTTCTTGAAAATTGACCACATACTCGGTAACAAAGTAAACGTCCACAGATTAAAAAAAAAAAAAAAAAAAAAAAAAAAAAAAAAAAAAAAAAAAANTCTTCTGTGTCTTATCAGATCACAGTGGAATAAAGTTAGAATTTAACAATAATTCTACCCCCAGAAAGCCTACTAACTAATGTAAGCTGAACAGTCAACTACTGAACCACACCTGGATCAAGGAAGAAATAAAGAAAGAAATTAAAGTCTTCCTTGAATTCAATGAAAATAAAGACACAACATACCCAAACCTATGGGACACTATGAAAGCAGTGCTAAGAGGAAAGTTCATGGCACTAAGTGCCCACATTAAAAAATGGAGAAAGCTCACATTAGAGACTTAACAGCACAGCTGAAAACTCTAGAAAAAAGAAGCAGACTCACCCAGGAGTAGAAGAAGACTGGAAATAGTCAAACTGCTGGCTGAAATCAACCAAATAGAAACACAAAAGACAATCCAAAGAATCAATGAAACAAAGAGCTGGTTCTTTGAGAAAGTCAACAAGATTGACAAACTTTTATCCAAACTAATCCAAAGGCAGAGAGAGATCATGCAAATTAACAAGATTAGAAATGAAAAGGGGAATATAACAACAGATACTGAGGAAATTCAGAGAATCATTAGGTCTTACTGCAACAACTTATATGCCACAAAGATGGAAAATGTAAAATAAATGGACTTATTTTTAGAAAAATACCATTTAAAAAAATTAAATCAAGACCAGGTGAACAATTTAAATAGACCTATAAGTTCTGAGGAAGTAAAAGCTGTCATAAAAAATCCTCCCAACAAAAAAAAAAAAAAAAAAAAAAGAAAAGAACCTGATTGTTATAATGC
>NW_026068088.1:17921-49162 GCF_014885135.2 Alexandromys fortis
GGAGGGGGGAGGACCTTGGACTTTCCACAGGGCAGGGAACCATGACTGCTCTTTGGAGAGGAGAGGGAGGGGGAGAGGAGTGGGGGGAGGGGGAGAAGAGAGGGGGGAGGGGGAGAAGAGGGGGGAAGGGGGAGGGAAATGGGAGGCTGGGAGGAGGCGGAAACTTTTTTTTCTTATTCTCAATAAAAAAAAGGAAAAAAAAGAAGTTTAAGTAAGATAATGTTGTCTTTGTAAATAAAATCTATATTCCTTCAAAAAAAAAAAAAGATAGTCACCCTGATTCCAAAACTGCACAAAAACCCAAACAAGAAAGAGAATTACAAACCAATCTCACTCATGAACATTGATGCAAAAATTCTTGATAAAATTCTGACCAACAGAATCCAAGAATACATTAAAAAAAAATTAATTATTACAAACAAGTAGGCTTCATCCCAGAGATGCAGGGCTGGTTCAACATAAGAAAATCTATCAATGTAATCCATCATATAAATAAACTGAAAGAAAAGAAAACATGATTATTTAATTAGATGCTGAAAAAGCATTTGACAAAATTCAACACCCCTTTATGATAAAAGTTTTAGAGGGGTTAGGGATTCAAGGATCATACCTAAATATAATAAAAGCAATATATAGCAAGCCAACAGCTAATATCAAATTAAATGAAGCCAAATAAAAGCCATTCTACTAAATCAATAACAAGACAAGTCTGCCCATTCTCACTATATCTCTTCAACATAGTTCTTGAAGTTCTAGCAATAGCAATAAGACAACATAAGGAGACCAAGGGGATTCGAATTGGAAAGAAAGAAGTTAAACTTTCATTATTTGCAGATGATATGATAGTGTACATTAGTGACCCCAAAAACTCTACCAAAGATCTCCTACAGCTGATAAATACCTTCAGTGATAAAAAAAAAAATCAGTAGCCCTCCTATACACAAAGGATAGAGAAGCAGAGAAGGAAATCAGAGAAACTTCACCTTTTAAGAAAGCCACAAATAGCATAAAGTATGTTGGGGTAACTCTAACCAAGGAAGTGAAAGATGTATTTGACAAGAACTTTAAGGCATTGAAGAAAGAAATTGAAGAAGACACTAGAAAATGGAAGGATCTCCCATGCTCATGGATGGGTAGGATCAACATAGTAAAAATAGCAATTCTACAAAAGGCATTCTATAAATTCAATGCAATACCCGTTAAAATCCCAACAAAATTCTTCACAGCCCTTGAGAGAACAATAACCAACTTTATATGGAAAAAAAACACGATAGCCAAAATAATCTTATACAATAAAGGCTTTTGGAGGGTACTAGCCCTGACTTCAAACTCTATTACAGAGCTCCAGTAATGAAAACAGTTTGGTATTGGCAGAAAAACAGAGAAGTCTACCAATGGAATCAAAGAGTAGACCCTAATATTAACCCACAAACCTATGAACACCTGATTTTCGACAAAGAAGATAAAAGTATACAATGGAAGAAAGAAAGCATCTTCAACAAATGGTGCTGGCATAACTGGATGTTAACCTGTAGAAGAATGAAAATAAATCCATATCTATCAGCATGCACAAAACTCAAGTCCAAATGGATTAAAGAGCTCAATATTAATCCAAACACACTGAACCTGAGTGAAGAGCTCGTGCTCTCTCTCCTGGTGCTCCTGATTTGGACCTTGAGATTTCAGTCCTGTGTGGATGGTAATTTTTTAAACACTTTTTTGACTTGTATTTGAAATTATCCATACTGATCAGTAGGTTTCCTTAAGACTTTATTGTGCATCCTTAGTTTTCGTTAACCAGCATACTACCTCATATCTACCATACACATCTATCAATCCCTGCATAGCCTTTTAAACCTCATTATTCCACCCCTACTTTGTTTACACATGTTCTAATATCCCTTATCTTACTTGTTTTAAATATGGATTTAAATCTGGGTTTTAAATTTGTGTGATCATAGACATCAGTATAGCTTTTCTTATTCCCTTCCTTTAGGTAAGCCCTCTCATTTAATGCTTGATTTCCCCCATATTCCCACACTCTCTTAAGCCTTTCTGTCTCCAGTATTAAACCCCATTGCTTAATTATTTTTATTTGTTATAGTGTGTCTTTTATTTATAAATAGAATATATCCACAGAAATTTCATTAACAGTTTTAACAAAATAACTAATATTACCTTTCCCTAAATTAAATATATGATAGATAAATGCACATTGTCCTCCAATAATGTATGATAATTCTTTTTTTCCATTTGAAATTCTATTACTTCTTAGAGAAGATTGGTACATTATGGAAGTGTGACAAAATTACTACATAAATTAAGAAAGATGTAGAAAATTGCAATCAAATTTTGTAAGCTAACAAATTACATTTACAATAGGCCCCTATTTTTGAAGGGTCAACAGTGCAGCATTGGCTAATAGATTTGAAAGATGTAAGCCATTCCTGATATTTGACTGTTTATTTTTGTTTCATGTGATGTCTTGTTTCCCACATTATACTAAACTATAAATTGAAACTCTTTTTTTATGTGTGTGATGGGGAACCTTCTTCAGCCAATGACCTTTAAGAGGCTGGACCAGTTAGGGTATCTTTTGGGTAACCAGAGAAAAACAGCCAGCCCTCTCAGGGTTTGCTTTCTCTCTGGTTTCTGCATTGCATACCTGAGATTGGACTTCTGGTTCCTGTTCCATGAGTTTGTCCCTTTTAACAAAGAATTATAAATGGAATATTTTGGAGTTATTTTGGGATTATTTGACTCACATCCCAACCCACCTTTTTAGTAACATGTGTATATTTTAGTAAGTGTCTAAAATATTAGGTCTCCATATGTTTTTGTCCCAAAGACTTTTAGTACTAGCTTTCCTCTTATTCCTTCTTCTAACATGCTGTCTAAGTCTCCATTTCATTTTTCTTTTATTAATCCCTTTATAATATTTTATCCTATTTACCATTACTTGGCAGATCATCTCATATCCCATGGTACCTTACTAGCTATCTAACAACTATGAATCTTCATAATGAAATGAAACATGCTTAAAATCTTTGAAATCTAACATTATGCTCACACACATATGTGTTTGTGTTTGTGTATGTGTGTGTTTATACATATGGACATAACAATAAAATAACTCCTAATGTCATATTTTATACCTATAGATCAGAAAGTAATCCTCAGCAAAATAATTTCTTTCAACCAATGGCAATGAACACAAAAACCCATAAATGTTCATTGTGTGGATTATTGGCTTTGGAGCATGTACTTCTAAATGGGATGCTTTTATCACATTATGACATCAAGGCTAAGCTATCTGTGAAGAAGTAGGGGGCATACTGTTTTAACTGCCAAAGCTTGGGGATGACATCAAGATGCTGTATGTTACAGACACAACAGGAAAGGTACACATTTGAATTCACAGAACCTGTGACAGCATGCACAACACCAGTGCAACCTCAAGCCAATAATATTCTAGCATGGAGAAGGAGGATGAGCACATAACCCACTACTAGTTAAATGGCTATTGACATTTGCTTGTGGCTTTTTGATTGAAAGTTGATATACTCACCCACTAAAGAGTAGTTGACATGCACAAACTGTAGTCAATGTATTTCTTAAAAGAAAGCATGGGGTTGGGTTGGTATGGCTCTTAAGGAGGATCAGTGAAAAGTGTTAGTGGATACAATAAATATGATCCAAATATATTGTATATAATTCCCAAAGAATATATAGAAACATTATTACAAAAATGCAAATGATGCTTGAAGGTATTTCTGAGTGGTGGTGCAGTGAGCTTACCTTGTTATAAAAAGTTCACTTCTCAGCGCAACTTAAAAAAAAAAAAAGTCAAAGAAATTTTAGAAAAAGAAAGAGATGATAACAGTCACACTGTGCTAGGAATTCTTAAGGATAAGTTCCAAAATTTAGAATATCTTAGGGAAAACACTCTAGAGTTCTTATTTCATGATTGAAAAGATATAACATTCACTTGGTATACAGCTCGCTCAAATATTTGCAAGAAAATATGTTTAACTTTCCAGGTTCAAATTGTAGAAGCCTATGGTTTTCAATCAATGAAATAGAGAGGGAGAAAGAATCAAAGGTGTGATTTGCCATCACAGTGGGTCCTAATTGTTCCAGAAAGAATTGCATGGGGTAAGCAGGTTTCCCAATCTGTAGTATTTAGACAGGAACCTTTTAGCAGCATGTGACCTGTTTGAGGATTTTATCTACACACTGGGAAAGACTTCTTTTAGCAGTGCTGCATTAATCCAAAGAGAGAAGAATTTTTAACTTCACCAAAAAAGTAATATTCAGTTATCTGTTTTCCTTCAAGCATGAGCAAAAATTATTTTTTTAAATGAAGAATTTTGGCCAAGAAAAGTAGAATCAATGAAAAAAAAAAAAAAAGCCTAGAAAGGAAATGGCTTTTCCCAAGTTCATAAATCTGGAAATGGCCTTAAAAGGTCAACTGAACTGTCCATTTTAACCACATGTAACCATGTGGATAAAGGATATTCAACACAGACAAATGACTTCTTAAAATTCTTTGAAAAGAAAAACTCAATGAGCTGTATAGTTTTTCCAACAATAATCTTTACGTTTGAGCAAGATGTATAATGTTCTTTTTGTGAAAATGTACATATGTGGAAGAAATTTTTTCAAGTTGACAACAATGAAAATATTGCTTTTTCTTGAAGCAACATATGCTAGATGTGAATTATTCTTAAATGTTTTAGGTGAAATAATAAAAATATTAGAGATTTTAGTATCTTTCTTAGATTCATTTATTACTGTATCATGCTATTTTACTTTGGAAATGTGTAATTTTTATTGTGACTCATGGGATGATACTGAATTTTTATTAATTGTTGCAATAACACCATTATTTTATCCACAGAACATACATATACACATACATTCCATGTTATATTGGAAGAAGGGTGCTTATCCGTCCTGGCTGTGCAGAACCAACATAAATACACAGTAATTGTATTAATTAATAACTGCTTGTCCCATTAGCTCTAGCTTCTTATTGGCTAACTCTTACATATTAACTTATTCCATTTCTATTAATCTGTGTATCTATCACCACATGGCAGTGGCTTACTGGGTAATGTTCCCAGCATCTATCTCGGGTGACAGATCCATGGTATCTCTAACACCACCTTCTTCCTCCCATGCTACAAACAACCCAGTTTTCTTTATTCATTGACCAATAAAGTCAACACACAGACAGAAGCACCTCCCACACCAATGCAATCATTTCTTATCTTTCAAAATGTTTTATTATTTTGACAACTTCCTATGTTATCTACCTTTCTTCCACCTCTTCCCCTTCAAAATTTTTGGGTGCCCCTTTACTAGATTAAAAATTCTTCTTCATCATTCTTCTATATACATACTCTTTATAAACTTTTGAATACATTCAACTGTATGTGTAATTTTTTAGGGAGAACCACTTGGGATGTGATGTGTTATCCTATATATAAATTTGTTCTTAGGTTAAACTGATTACCCTTCTCTCAGCAGCCACTGACTATCATTAGCTTTTTATCTAGTGGTGAAACCATAAGCATATCAACTGATACTATCATTACTCCAGTCTTTCTCAGACTTCTATACTGCGGATATTTTATTGGCACATTTTTCTTACAATATGTAAGGCACATTATTTGACAGCAGACATCCTAGTTTTCCCTTTCTTATGTTATTCTTCACCCATTCTTACACAATTTCCCTGGTCTTTGTAAGGAGAGATTGCCCTAAATTTGAGATTTTGAACTCTACAGTAGCATATTCTGCATTTTGACCATTTGGGGAGTTCTATAAAAATTTCCATTTGTTGCAAAAATAAGTTTCCCTGTTAAGTGATGAAAAATAATCTAATATATAGATTTAAAGATAACTATTAAAATCAGTTTTAAATGATACTGATTTAGAGATTTGGTAATAAATAGGCTCTCCTCCATGGTCTATGATCTTTCCAGAAATGTGTATTTTTTGTAGGTGAGGTATTAACTTTATTATTTCTTTGATAAGGCACCATGACAAAAAAGGAAGCATTTAATTGGGTTTATGTTTCCACAGGGTAAGTGTACTTGATAGCAGAGAAAATCTATGGCAGCCTAAACACTTCATACCTTGAATCTCAAACTTTACACAGAAGAAAGAATGAATCTTCAAAAGCTAATCTATGTGACATGCCTCCTTTATCAAAGTCATACCTCCAAATTATTCCCAAAGAGTCTCACAAACAGGAGACCAAGTTTTCAAACACATGAATCTAAAGAGACTATTCTTATTCAAACTATCCTATTAGGCTCCTGCCAGTATCATAATGTGAAATTCATTCAGTTCAACATCAAACTTCCCCGTAGTCTTTCACAGTCACAACACTCTATGAAATCCCAAAGTAGAAATCATTTCTGAGAACCAAGGTAGCCTTTTAAGTATAATCCCAAAAAGCAAGTTACATACTTTAAATACAGTGGTACAGAATACACTGCTGTAGTGAGGAAACAAGAAAAACAAGTTTGAAGCCCAGAACAGCAAACTCAATTATCTAGCTACATGTCTTATCCCTTGGCTCTTCTCTTCCAACTTTTCTTTTAGAAAAAATACTTTTCTCTTTGGCCCTGTTCTACTCCCTGTGTGCATTTCTCTTTGGTGTATTTGTCATGGCTCTAGGATTTGCAGCATCTTATTTCTTGAGGTCTCTAACAAAACCATGCCTTTACACTCAGAGCTTCACACAATTACATCTCACAGTTTCCATGCAGAGAATCCCTTGCTATACTCTAACATCAGCAGAATAACTACAGAATAGGATTCCATAATCCCACTATTCATGCATTCTTCATGAGTCAAAATTTACCACTATGTGGAACACACTGCCAAGTCTGGTTCTCAGCTTTGGATGAACTCTTATCCTTTGGAAACATACCTGCAGCAGTAGAATTTGGATCATATCTGTAACAGTTTAATTTCTTTCTGCGATTTCAAAAATTCCTTATTGTTTTTCTCAGTTTGGAAACTTATCTGGGAGAGGTTTCATACTGAAGGCATCTTTTCCCTTTTATTCACTGCAGATCAGCCTTTTCCTTATTTGTTTAAGAACAAATCTCATCTGTGAAATTCTTTCTTTTCAAATTGTATATTTTTTTATTTTTATATAACTTTCAATTTTTTTAATATAGAACTACCTAAGAGTGACTACAACTAATACTGTAATAAATTCAAAATCAGATTGTTTTGATTTCTAATTTACCAAGGAATTAGTTCATTATTTCTAAATTTAGCCTCACACAAATTCTTAGGACAGTGGAAGAAAGCAGCCACATTCTCTATAAAAATATCACAAGAAAAGTCTCTAGTATGGGTGCAAATATCGTTCCCCCCTCAAACCTCTTGACCCAGTACTCCACAGTTCCCACTGATCTCAGCACTGGGTTCCATGCTTCTAATAAAATCTCCCTATAATCTCTGTGCTTAATGATTATTTTTTCTATTTCTAATCCCTCAGATCTTTCACATTTCTTCAAACAGAAGCATGTTCAGCAACATCACAACAAATGCCCACTTATTGTTTGAAAATTACTTATTAGTTACTTTTCTATTTCTGTGATGAAATGTAATGCTAAGTCAACCTATTTAAAAAAAGATATAATTGAAGTTATCAATACAGAGGTTTAGCGTCCATGATGGCAGAACAAAGGCATGCTGGTAAAAACAGGTGCAAGCTCACATCTCAAACTATAAGCAATAGGCAGAAAGAGAACTGGGGATGACAAGAGGTTTCTGGAAACTATAAGTCTGTCCTCTGTGACAACCTTCCTTCACAAGGTCTTACATCCTCATCCATCCCGTAAAGATTCACAAACTGGGAACTAAGTATTCAAACATGAGACAATAAAAACCATTGTTTTTTTGTTTTTTTTTTTTTTTAAAAAAAAAAAAACTTTAGGCTTACAGTACCAGGAATGAATTGCCTTCTATTGATCAGTCCTTGAGTTCAGTTAGACAGCTATTGGTTATCCCCAATTTAAAAGTTCCACTATTCATGGTTCCCTGTCCTGTGGAAAGTCCAAGGTCCTCCCCCCTCCCTCCATGTCTAGGAAGGTTAACATCCAAACTGGCTAGGCTCCCACCAAGCCAGAACATGAAGTAGGATCAAAACCCCTTGCCATTGACCTTGGCTTCTCATCAGTCCTCATTGTTCGCCATGATCAGAGAGTCCGGTTTTATCCCATGCTGTTCCAGTCACAGTCCAGCTGGCTTTGGTGAGCTCCCAATAGATCAGCCCCACTGTCTCAGTGGGTGGGTGCACCCCCCGTGGTCCTGACATCCTTGCTCGTGTTCTCCCTCCATCTGCTTCTCATTGGGACCTTGGGAGCTCAGTCCAGTGCTCCAGTGTGGGTCTCTGTCTCTATCTCCATCCATCACCAGATGAAGGTTCTATGGTGATATGAAAGATATTCGTCAGTAATTAGGATATCTACCTGTTTCAAATATTGTGTTGTTTCGTAGATTCTCCATCTGGATATGTCTACCAAAATACCTTCTCACTTGGCATCTTGCACAGCAACTTCTGATAGTATGATAGCCACTCCTCAGAACAGAGACTTCTAGGTCAACTAGAGCTTAATTCATCTAAATACTTGTCTGAAGTATATTGTTATTGCAGTATTGATGATTGTATTTCTAAGAAATACAGATCACATTTTCTATATATCTTTAAAAATTGTGACTTTTCACTCAATCACAGGAAGCAGATCAGAGAAGATTTCTCCTGTAGCAGATGAGAACAAATAAAGAGATGCACAGCCGTACATTATACAGAATGTGAGGGTCATTGGAATACTCAACCATAGACAGAATGTCTCCATCAAAACTGTCCCCTTGTGGCTCAAGGAATCCCACAGAAAAGGAGGCACAAAGAATGTAAGACCCAGAGGGATAGAGGACACCAAGGATATAAGGCCCTCTAAATTAACATGATTGAAGCACATATGAACTCAGAGAGACTGTGTGTGACAGCATGCACAGGGCTTACATATATCTGAAACAGTCATATATTATTACATACAATTTAGTGTTTCTGTAGGATTCCTAATTGTTTGAATTCTTATTCTTTTTTTTTTTTTTCGAGACAGGGTTTCTCTATGGCTTTGGAGCCTGTCCTGGCACTAGCTCTGTAGACCAGGCTGGTCTCAAACTCACAGAGATCTGCATGCCTCTGCCTCCCGAGTGCTGGGATTAAAGGCGTGCGCCACCATCGCCCGGCTGAATTCTTATTCTTGGCAAGATTTCTCTTCTGGGCTTCTTTTCAAACTTCAATATGTTAATCTCTTTCTTTTTAAGTTGGTAGTAATGAATTACACTATTTATTCCTTCAAATAAGCTTTCTTTAAAGAACTTAAAAATAAAAATCTTTCAGATTTTTACAATCTGACTTTATTTTTCACTAAACCATACATAATTATTTCCTATAAAATTATGATTTTTCAGGAAAACAGTCTGAATTTCCAATGAGAATGTCACAATTTAGATTAAAAATTTTCTAAGCATTACCTTTTATTGCACTATTCTAGAGTCTCCAGAGGAAGGAACTTTAGTTGCAGAAATGCCTTCTTGAGATCCAGATGTAAGTAATTTTCTCATTTAGTGATAAATGACGAGGGCCTAGTCCATGGTGGGTGGTGTCACTTCTGGGTTGTTTGTCCAAGGCTCAATAATATGGAGAACTGAGCAAGCAATGGGAAGTAGCCAATAAACAGCTCCATTCCATGGACTCTGTATCAGATCCTGCCTTGTTTAACTTCCTTCAGTGACAAACAGTATGCTGAAATGTAAGCCAAATAAACCCTTTCTTCCACAACTTGTTTTATTGTCATAGTGTTTCACTGTCATACCTGTTGCCGGAGGTCCTTCTGCTCCTCCAGCCTATAGTCACTGAGATACCAGCCCATTGGGGCATGGTCTCTCTTCCTTTAAAAAAGCGGCCACTTCCCTCTCCTCTCTCTCTTCACTTCCTGCTCTGCCGGCGACTAGACTCCCTTCCTGTTTGTGTAGAGGGCTGTTGTCTGGGATAGTGATCTGTAAGTTTTTTTACTCTTTAAATAAATACCACCATATTAATCAAAATCCAAACTGGTATGGCATTGTTTGTGACTTATGCCTTCACGTACCTATAGAAACCTAACCTAAGACATACCTCCTCTCATTTTTATATGCCATAGTTATATTAGGTAGCATGACATGTATCATAAATGGCTGATAATTTTCCTTGAATGCAATGTGCAGCATGGATGAGTAAGTTGTTCTTATACTTAACTGAGCATTTCATTCCAGACATGGATTTTATGGGCACATCTTACTATATTATATTATTTTAAGAGTGAAAACACTGTTAACAGCAAGCATATGTCTGCCATTACTTTTGCACCCAGAAAAATATCTCAAAAATTGCTAATTTTATGTTGATGCCACCTTTGAAAATTTTTATTTGAAATAGCATTTAAAGCAAAAGCACTCATGTTTTAAAACTGAATGCAGTACCTAATCATATTACTCAATTTTTACATAAGAGTTTGTGTTCTAGTTAGTAATTTGCCTAGGGAATTAATAATTGTTCTTTATTCATAAATAAATACAAATTTTAAACTGCAAGGCAAAATATATTTTACATGGAAATCTTATTTCACACAAATCCTAAACAATTTATGAAGCTAAAATGAACTTTTTTTTAAGAAAGAAGCACTCAAGCGAAACAAATCCCATTCTCACATTTCCAGGTGTCTATTTGTGGTAGATGTTTTACTTACATATATAAACAGCAATCATAGGGACTTGATTCTGTAAAAATCACAGAAAAGTAAGCTCAAAAGGCTAAATTGCAGGTTTGCATTAACCGCCATTAACCCCAATTTCCTCACATTTGAAATTTCACTATTGATTTCAAATAAGAATACTCACAACTGAAAATATCTAAGGCTGTTTTTCCTAGGTTATTTGTCAAATTGTAAATGAAAGAAACACACAAATGATGAAAACAAGTGTGACAATTAGTTCATAATTGTAAGTGTAACCCAAGTGAATGTTGTTTCAAAGGTTGCTTTTCATCTTTTTAAATGTTAACTTTGTCAAGTATTGTTAAGCTACATGTCGGAGATTATAGTGTTTATAAGTAAATGAGCACTTTATAAGAGACTTGTCAGATACTTTTTTTGTATAACATATTGGTTCTCAAAATGCATGCTAAGTGATGTACTAAATATAAAGCACAAAACAATCCCATACCAGTTTGAATTCAAAGGGTTATTTATTTGAGGGGGAAAAACTTACAGAACACCATTCTACATGACAGACAGGAAAGGAGTCTAGTCATTCAGTAAGAGAGAACAGAGGGCTGTCACTGCTTTTTGAAGAGAAAGAGACCACACCCCAGTAGACTGGTATCTCAACGGCTATTGGCTGAAGGAGTGGAAGGAGATCCTGTAGCACCTCCCCCTTTTGTTTAAGTAAGAGAGTTCTAAACCTACTACAAAGTTATGTGTAATAAGAACAAATATCCTATTCTAACTAGCTTAAGTCTTGTATAATAAATATCTTGGCCAAGTCATAAGAGGAAAGACATTTATATAGTCTTCAACCACTTCAAAGATCTGCAAAGGGAAATAATGTTATCTGAGAAATTAGGAAGTGCAATCAAACAACTTCCAAAACATGCAAAAAATCATGGAGACAGCTAGCTACATGGGCAATCACCCAAAATCACATTTGCAGCAATCAACTTTGGCTAAAGCCTAGAATAACTGACAGATTATTTTTAAAGGCAAGAATAGTTTTCAAAACCATATTACTTTCTCTTGGCAAAATTTGACAGTTCTGCTTATCCATTTCCGGATACTATGTATTTTGTCAGTAGTTGAGATATGGGCAGTTCCTTGCCCAGAGGCCGGTTTTGCCAAGAAGAAGACAAGCTCCAAGTGGAGTGTCTTTGGTGCTCAACAATCTCTTAGGAACAGATCAGTGTTGCCAGGAGCAATTGTGTCTCACTATCACAGAACTCTAAGTTAGATTAAATGTCTAAGTTAGATTAAATGTCTAAGTTAGATTAAATTATATATATATATATGTGTATATATATATATATATATATATATATTAAACAGAAGTAGAAGCATGCATGTGTACAATATTCAATATAATTTAACTTTGTATCCATATACAAGACTCTATGCCAATGTAATTATCTATAAACAATAACCAATCTGTTGTCCTGTCATCCAATTTTCCCCTTTTGTTCAAAAAGATCCTGAGCTTATAAAATTCTTCCCCCAACCCTCAACCATAACTAATTATAATCAACCCCTCTATGTTGTCCCTAAACCCGAGGACAAACTTTGCTGGGAGAGGGAATGTCGTACTCTAGAATTACTTCCAGCTGTCATGGGGTTGACATTCTTTCTGGGGGATCCTGTGAAAGTAAAACGATGATTAAATTTCAAGATTAATGTCTGGTAAGAGTGCAAATAGTCTCTAAGTATTTTATCTAATTTTACTATGTTAAAGTGAAAGTCTGTCTTTTTTGATTAAACAGAAAAGGGGAAATGGTGTAGGGGGTTCTTCTGTTTATGTGTTGTTTTCATTGTTTGAATAAAGAGACTGCCTTGACCTTTTGATAGGGCAGACTTAGGTAGGTGGAGTAGCCGGACCTGGATTCTGGAAAGAGGGACAGACAGGCAGACGCCATGATGCTCCTGCCCGAGATGGATGCTGGTTAGACTCATGCTGGTAAGTCACAGTCAAGTGGAGATACACATTAATAGAGATGGGCTAAATGAATATGCAAGAGTTAGCCAATAAGGGGTTAGAGCTAATGGTTCAGGCAGTAATTTAATTAATACAGTTTCTGTGTGGTTATTTTGGGGGTTAAGCTAGCTGGGTGGAAGGACATAGCCCACTTCTCCTTACTACATAAATCAATGAGAATTGCTATACAGTCATACCAGTATTAAAATTTGAATTTGATCATCAGGTATATCAAAGCTTTTAAAAATATCAAATTAGACTTCTGATATAGTTATGCTGTGTTCTGTTTAGAAAACTAAAATGAATTCTTTGGATCATTTAGAAAGTCTACTTTGAAACTACACCCCAATTAAGAAGAAAATAAAATTAACAGCCTAAAAGTACCTATTACTTCCTTATAAACAATCTCTGGAAATATATATTCCCAACACACAATATTTTTCATATTCAAAATGTTTTATTCCTTTTTTCTACAAGGCATGCTTATCATTTTTCATAGTTTAAGAATAAGACAACATTGTACTATTCAATGTGTTTTTTCATGTTTTCTATATATGATCTATAGAATGTAAATCTTTTTTTTTCTTCCTGATTTTTTGAGACAGTATTTTTCTTTGTAATATCTCTGGCTGTACTGTAACTTTCTTTGTAGATAAGGCTGGCCTCGGGCTCAGAGAGATCAACCTGCCTCTGCTTTCCAAATGATGAGATTAAAGGCATTAACCACCCCAACCCATGTAAAAAGTAGATATTTCTATTTTACCACAATATGGATTATTTTGTTCAATTTAGTAAGTCTTTGTTGCCAAAAGTAAAATAATTCATGTATTTTGACATGAACAAATAATACAAATTATCATTGCAGCAAAAGCATAATTAATTCCAAGATCAAATTGAATATACTATATAGCTCTGGATGTTCATAAGGTACTAACAGAGATCTAATAATTAGTATCAATCTAGAATGCTTCAGTCAGTAGCCAATCTTGCAATTTGGGATATACATTATTCAAGTTTTCATGATAAATTATTTCACCTGATAATCAAGGACTTATAAAATAAGGCTTATCTTAGAATTTTAGAAAGCAATTATCTAACTCAGACATAAATCCTAAAACTTGATGCTGATCCCATAAAGGTAGTTTTATTAAATATTTTAATAACCTGTGATGATCATTTCCATACAAGCAACTTTTAGAAATTACAAAGCAAATTATACACATTATTTTACTAAGTCAATGAGACTAATCTGAACTTAAATACTTCAAGTTCCTTGGGGATAATTTTATGTTTTAATAGCAAAGATGGTGCAAAACATGAATGATGAGAATGTGGTAGTTTTAATAAAAATGTACCTACATAAGCCCATAAGATGTGACACTAGTAAAAGTTGTGTCCTTGTTGGAGTGTGGTCTCATTGGAGGAGGTGTGGTACTAGGGGCGGGCTTAGAGGTCTCAGGTGCTCAATTCAGGCTTCGCATATCTCAGTCTCTTCCTGTTGCTTCTGGATGTATATGTAGAACTCACATTCTCCACCACCATATCTGCCTGACCACTGCCGTGTGGCTAATTTACTAAACCTCTGAAACTATAAGCTAGTCCAAATTAAATGTTTTCCTTTATTTCAGTTACCATGATCATGGTGACTCTTTGTAGGAACAGAAATCCTTACTAATACAAGGTTTTATTTTAATTATTCATCCTATACAGAAAAATGTGTTTGCTGGAAATACAGATTATTTCAAAACAAAAGCTAGTGCCTAAGAAAAACAAACAACCAAACAAATATAACAAAACAAGAACAAAAAACTTCTTAAATTCTGCAAAATCCTTCTCTTTTTATTCTGCATTTAGAAGCCAAAGCCCTACCTCTGATCATATAGAACGTATAAATAGACTTAGTATGACAACAAAATGGGCTTCTTGATGAGCAAGTAAACTAAGAAGTAGAAAAATTTGTAGATGAAGTATTCCAAACTGCTTTATGTTATCATTATCATTCACTCTGTTTATTTGAGTGTTAGAACAAACCCATAAGCCTTGCTGATTTAAACCTCATGTTCACACAAATACCTCTTATTTTGTACACACAATTCCAAGAATACAAAAGAAATTATACAAATATGAAGTCAGGAAATAGTTCAGCTAAACTAAATAGAAGGAAAGCAATAGATAAAAAAAAAACATAAGGTCCATATTCTAGGGTTATATAATAAATTAAAATAAGTATCAATATGTACAAATTTTAGATGTTTTGAATAAAAAATAAAATTATACACTTTCAAAAAAGATTTGTAATCTAAAGCTATGGATAAAGAAACATTCAAAAAATAAATCAAATAATATATAAAACTGAGGATTTGTGTATGAATTTAATGATAAATTGTTGAAATAAGGAGCGGCGGGGCTGCGTCCCCAACACCCCAGCCGCTTGGCTAGCTCATGCCCGAAATAACAACACACAAACTGTATTCATTTAAAGAACTGCTTGGCCCATGAACTCTAGCCCTTACAGGCTAATTCTCGCACCTGGACTAGCCCATTTCTAATGATGTTTGTAAGCACCCCAAGGTGTGCTTACCGGGAAGATTCTAGCCTCCGTCCATCATGGTGTCTCTGCTCCAGCAGAGCTGTCGGGTCTCTCCGGGAGCAGGGCAGAGTCTGACCTCACTTCCTCTTCCGCCCAGAATTCTATTCTGTTTACTCCTCCCATCTATGTTCCAAGCTGAGGCCAAGCAGTTGGTTTATTATAACTTAACCAATGAAATCAACAGATTGATATATGACACTCCCACATCAATAAATTCAATGGAAAAACATACTAGTGAATAAGAACAACAATAAACAAAAAAACTATGAACATTAGCACAGTAAGAATCAGTCATGGGCTGGAGAGATGGCTCAGTGGTTAAGAGCTTTACCTGCTCTTCCTAAAGGTCCTGAGTTCAATTCTCAGCAACCACATGTGCTCACAACCATCTGTAATGAGATTTGGTGCCTTCTTCGGGTCTTCAGGGATACATGCAGGCAGAACACTGAATACATAATAAATAAATATTTAAAAAATAATCAGTCATAAAGAAAAGGAACACAAAGGAGCACAGTAGTCTAGAGGGACATGTTATCTCACTTGGGATGAATATTTGGAGCTATAGGGGAAATAATTGTCAATGTTCACAGTAAGATACTAATAAAAAATCCATCATCCCAGAGTAGACATGTGTCATTGTCATAAAAAAGCCTATGATATTAAAACATTGCAAATGCCATATTCTGTAGGTCTCTGAAGTGTTTGAAGATTACCTGTCTACATAAACTAAAACAGCCACACTGTTCAACCTTACAAAACAGACAGCAATAACACACACTTTTAACCCTAGTAGCACACTATCTTGCCATAGAAACCAGGCAGTAGTGGTGCACACTCTTTTTTTTTTAAATATATTTTTTTATTGAAAAAAAAAAAAAGATTTCCGCCTCCTCCCCGCCTCCCATTTTTCTCCCCGTCTCCCTTTTCCCCCCTCCTCCCTCTCCTCTCCCCCTCCCCCCACTCCTCTCCCCCTCCCTCTCCAGTCTGAGGGGCAGTCAGGGTTCCCTGCCCTGTGGAAAGTCCAAAGTCCTCCCCGCTCCATCCTGGTCTAGGAAGGTGGACATCCAAACTGGCTAGGCTCCCACAAAGCCAGAACATGAAGTAGGATCAAAACCCAGTGGCATTGTCCTTGGCTTCTCAGCAGCCCTCATTGTCCGCCATATTCAGAGAGTCCGGTTTTATCCCATGGTTTTTCAGTCGTAGTCCAGCTGGCCTTGGTGAGCTCACAATAGATCAGCCCCACTGTCTCCGTGGGTGGGTGCACCCCTCGTGGTCCTGACTTCTTTGCTCATATTTTCCCTCCTTCTGCTCCTCCTTGGGACATTGGGAGCTCAGTCCAGTGCTCCAGTGTGGGTCTCTGTCTCTATCTCCATCCATCTCCAGATGAAGGTTCTATGGTGATATGCAAGATATTAATCAGTATGGCTATAGGATAGGGTCATTTCAGGTTCTCTGTCCTCAGCTGCCCCAGGAACTAACTGGGGACATCGCCCTGGGTGGTGCACACTCTTAATCCCAACACTAGAGAGGATTTTAAAGCCAAGAACTAGACAGGATTATAAGATGGAAGGAGATAGCTCTCAGTCTCATTCTGAGGTTTTCTGAAGGAAGACTCACCAATTTCAGACTTAAGTAAAGATAAGAGCCAGTGGCTGGCTGTTTTGCTTTTCTAGTCTTCAGGTAGAACCCCTATATTTGACTCTGAATTTTTATGAATTGTGTTTCATTTTGGCACTGAACTTTTGGGGTACAAATACACACACACACACACACACACACACACACACACACACACACAAAAATGTAGAAGCATTTTAGTCGCATGCACAGGCCTGAGCTCTACTCAATCCTAGCCACCTGGGTTGAGAAGAAAAACTAGCACTTCCACCTCCCATCTGCTTCGGCTTAACTTCCATGTTAAGATGGAAAATGCACAGAGAATCTGAGCACTCTATAGTTTGATGTCTTTGAGTCGTATGACTGATAAGGAAGGAGGAACAGTTGCTAAAAGACATTTGCTTGTAAATGTTGCTGAATTAATACAATCTATAGATTTTGAAATGCTTTGACTTTGAAATGTAAGTCAAAATATATGCTACTTTGGAGAAGAGGTTTTTCTTTTGTTTCCACAGGAAGTAAGAGGCTGCAGATTCATTCTGGTTTAAGAAAAATAAGGCTCGATGAAGGAACATCACCTTAAAAAAATCTCTCATAGGAGTGGATGACCCAGTTTTACAGTACCTCTATAGCAGTTTCCTCTAAGTTCTACATCCAGTACAGCTTCAGACTTTTTGGCGGAGAAGATCCAGACTCAGAGAATGACTTATGACTTGACTATAATTAAATTTTCATTAGGTCACAATACCCACTATCAGCAGGAAGTATCCTAGAAACTATGCCCACATTACCCCCAAATGGATTATGGATATTTGTCATTGTTTAGGTGTGTTGGTTACAAGATTTCATTGATAATGATTAGGAAAAAAAAAAAGCTGAACAAAGGAAATTAGGTTCCAGGTTCTTGATTTGAAAAGAAAAAGGGGGTATAGAGATATGATCTTATTTTGAAAAGAAAAAAGGGAGGATACAGCTATAATAACATAAAAAGGTAGATCATTCAATCTACTTTTAAGCAGCAACTACTGGTTTTAGATGCTTTATATTGGATTGGACTTTTGTGTATTGTATACAAATTTTGCATGTTGATAAAAATTTGAGATTATTCTATTAAAACATACTGTATATACATTACTAATATTTTTTCAAGGTATTGTACCTATACAGCTCATTTAACAATGTAATACAAATCTCAAGTCATTGCAAATTATTATTAACAACTCTTTAGGATTATAAGGAAATGCTGATTATTAATTAGTCACCAGCTATAATTGAACTTGTCACATTAGGCATGTTTTCAAGTCAAACAAAGATAAAATTAAGAAAAAAAAATCTCTCACTGATATAGCCAGAAGCTGGCTTTTCAGTTAATTCCAAACAAAGTCAAATTGACAACTAAGAAGAGAATTCTCTTCAATATTAGTGGTTAATAAATCAGAAACATATGGTTAACAAAAAAATTAGAGATATCCTAACTACAGACAGTCTACTTTAATTGGACTGGGAAGAATTATTTACTTGAGTTGTTTCTAAAAGTACTTAGAAACTATTTTCCTCAGTAGTAGAAACTACTTTCCATGTGTAGCCTGAGGAAAGTGGGATTATATTTGTACCAAGATATTTTAATAAGGCATTTTTGTTCTTAATTTTTTCTGTATCTTCAAAAAGTATAAATAGATCTTAGAAACAAAGATATTGTCACTGCCAAATGACAGCAAATGATTCGAAGTACAAATATTTATGTATTTTTCAGTCTTATTGTGCTTATTTAAGAACTTTTAAAGAACATGACTTTTCTAAAAGTGGTCTCATTAATTAATGCTATACATGTCATAAGACATTAAATTATTAGTGTAACATTTGGAAAAATTTAAGAAAGGTAGAAAAATATAGAAACTCATGAAACCCCAAAATACCAAACATTTGAGGGGTAACAAACTCATAAAATCTAAAATGTAAAGTTATAATAAGTATTAATAGATTTTTATGAAAACATTTACAATTATGAAAGTGGTAAGGAAAGAAAATTATAAAAAACAAACATTCAAATTTTCAGAGAAAATTCATGTCAGAAATAATACTGTCTTAGATATATTGTTCTACTCTTTTCTCCACTAGACCTTGACATATTTATCTCAAGATCATTGTTTACCTATCTAATACTCTAAATTACTTAGTTTATACTGTGATGATTAATTTTATTTTTTCAAGTTTTTTTTAAAAAAAATGATTTTTACATTTTTACAAAAGAAACAACGAAAATTGTAAAGTAAGTATTTAGAAGTGTCAGAATACTTTATCAATAATCAGCTGGGGTGATAATACTTATAAATGTTTTATATTTTATGATTTCTAATTACCCATTAATTTAGGAAAAACTCAATTGTATGATTTTCCCATATTGTATACTGCTTGCTCATAAAATTAATAGTATAGCTATGATTAATTATCATAAAACTACAATCATAAATAGAAATAAACATTATGAAAGGACAATTTTTACTATTGGTTGAGTGTAATTCAAATTAGAAAGCCATAAAGAAGAAAATATACTCTGTGTGTGTGTGTGTAGCAAGATTGTGGTTGCTAGAAGCTCATGTTGCTAACCAATAAATCTTTACTTTTTTTTCTAGAGTATAAAAGATGCACGTGAACCTCATCAATATCAGGATCAGTACCAGCATTTTCAGTGCCTTTAATATAGTACTGTGGCAGGAAATTTTGTACCTTTCTTGGTATTTCATCCAGCAGTAGTAACAACAGCTTTACCAAATGTTATTTATATTATTGAGAAATCAATAATTCTTAGCATTACACATCAAGGATAATTTTATTTTTTAATCAAACTTACAAAACATATAAACCCAAACATTTCTGCCTAACAACATTAACAATTAGATATATTTTAATATTTTAATATATAATAAATTTTAGTTCATTTTCTCTCACATTTTTTCACAAAAGCCTTCAGCTTTGTTTTTAATTACCTATACATTATTTTTTGTAAAAAAAAAAAAAACTGATTCTTCTAAATGTTATTTTAAAGTGGGATGTCCTATGATCTAAATTTTTAGAAATATAATTATGCATCTTGTTGTTTACATTAAAATTATGGACTTTTATATTCCAGTTTCCAAAAGTTATAGAAACTTCCAAGTTTGTGTAGGCATTTCACTAATTTTCTTTTGGCTTAGAATTTTGCTTTTTTTCTAGTTATTAGTGATAGAAACCTTAAGTATATGAAGGGAATGTCATTTTTCTACCTTGGAATGTACTCCAAATTTTTCATCCCTATGTTTCAGTGGCAAAAGCAGGATAATCGAAATTCAAGACCAGTCCATGTCACCTAAAAAGCTATAATTTATAGAGGAGGTCATAGAAAAGAGGATTTTTGTCATGATGAAACTCTAACTGCTTTAATGGTACATATAATTCAAGATCAGTGGAAGTGACTGTACTTTTTTCTACATTATTTCTAGTAACATGTGTATATGCTGTAGCTACCATCATAAGATATCATGATTGACTGGTATTGGCATCTCTCACAGCTTTTAGATAGCCACAAACTTCTATTGTCTTCATGTGAAGGAAAACAATTTTACTGGACAAAGACATACATATGAACATTATCTGTATTCATTTATCACTTAATGACCTTATCTTCAAATACAGTCATATTATGAATAATTGGGATTGGGAGTTTCACATATAAATTTGAGGAAATTACCTGGAAATATGTTAATTTAAGTTATAAGAAATATTTAATAACAAATGTAAGCTATTAGCCAAGAATTTGTAATTTATATTAAATTTCAGTGTGGTTATTTGTGGAGTGACTGGTGGGACACAGTGAAACTCTGCCTAAATATGACATTACAACATGGGACAAAATTTCCACATAATTCTCTAAAAAGATTTTTTAAAAGATTGAAGTAGACAAAAATGGAGCCAAATGCAGCTTCCTGATAAACAATTTTACTCAGATAGGCTCAATACTAGTGACAGAGTGTGGCTCCCTTTAAAGAGTGACTTATTTGACTTGGTGCTAGCAGCAAACACAGGGGTGTCTTTATTAAGAGGTCCAACTGTCAAACCCCTGAGTGGGGTTTGTGAGAAATGGGCAGTGACATTGTGGACCCAACAACTTTTCAGAGCTAGGGTAGTAAACTTGCCTCCTGCCAGAACCTACACCATAAGGGGCTAGGCTCTCAGGGAACAAAGCAGGGAGGAACCAGGAACCTATGACATGTGCCAATGAATATGTTAAGATGAGTTGTATTGACCAACTACTAGAGTAGCTTAAGTTTAGTCTCATGGAATCAAAAATCAATAAAGATAGGTCCAAATTAATGATATCTCTAAATGGCTTATACTGTGTTTAAAAATACATATAGACTTTGAAGAGAGAAAAGGTATATAATTCATAGATTAAAATAGTTTAAAATTAATAAACTCCATAAAAAGAAATAAATTAAAATATAAATTAATCAATTAATTAATAATAAGTCACATAAATATGGAAAAACACAGGAAGATTATAAATTCTGAATGCTGTCTTTTCATTAGATTTTTTAATTGCTAATGAAAGAATGAAGTGTTAAAACACAGATTAGATTATGAAAACTGTTGGATTAAACCAGCCAAAATATTTTTAAAATGTCTTGACTCCAAAATAGAAGTCAAAAGATATGGTACTTTGGGGAAGAGGTTATGCTTTTATTTCCACAATAAATGAGAGGTTGTGGATCCATTTCAGATTGATATGTATCAGGCTTGCTTGGGGAAGACCCTCTGAAAATTCTGGCTACAGACATAGGGAAATAAACCTAGAAGAACTACAATATATATGCTGTATATTTTTTCTGATCAAACATAAAACAAAAAATATTTTTTTGCTCAACTTGTGTACAACATAATATCTATATTTTTACTGATATATACATATAGGTTACCTTTAAAAGTTTATGTATTTTCAAACAAGGGAACCAGACACGAATGGAAATATATGGCACTAATGAGCTAATATCTCAAATTGCCTCTGCTACAATCTACTCATCCAAAACAGTGCTCAGACTGTTGATTGAGATGATCCAGACTCACAGAGAGAATTTTGGCTAAAATGAGGGCAAACTCAGAGGAGATGCCATGAGACATGGAACAAGCAGAATGGGAAATACATATATGAGGTAAATGAGCCTCCAGAGACCACAAAATTTAATACAAATGGGATAATTTCAGTTATAAGAGCTAGCTAAAATACAGTGCTAATATATTGACTGGAGATTTATAAATAATTTTAAGTCTCTTTGTGGTTATTTGAGGAATATTGGCTGTATAGAACAGTCCTATTAAATCCAATGATAATTAGCAGAAATTTTGGGATGTTGTAGGTTTTACTTCAATTTAAATGTGCAGTTTCTCTATTATCCAGTATACAATTTCTCTTACTTACATTCATCCATAATGTATTTTCTATTCATCAAGGATGTATTTTATACCACTTTACTATTGTAGACTTTCAAATTATATCTCCTTGATTTTTTCCTGAAAGAATTCTTCGCTGCCTTCTGTTCAACATAACTCTGACATATGCCTAGAATATCTAAGCACCCTTAGTATGTGCAGGGAGCCAGTATGTGTAGCCGCCATTACAAGATGGCACCTGGCTCCTGCAGGCTGGAGTAGCCAGTACCACCATCTCAGGCACGCTCAGTGTCCTCAGTGTGCTGGACCTATCAGGGAGCTTGGAGCAGGTTGCTAAGACACTTTGACCAATAGGAAGCCTGCACGTACCCCTAGTTCCAATATTAAGCAGTTGCAGCAGTTGCAGCTCAGAGCTCGGGGCCCCTCACTTCCCGCTCTCCCTTCAACCAAGAGGCTCCCAGTAAAAGCGTGATTTGGGAAAAATCCTTGTCTGGTGGCTGTTCTTTCCTGCTGGTCAGGGAGTTCGTCGCAAGAATGTATTATAAGTAATTGGTAGTTTTATTTATTTTTCACTTAGAATCACCACCCCCAGAGATGTTAAACTCCATGTAAACAGGGATCCTTATTGAAAGTCTCAATTAAATACATAGTACCTGACATAATATAATCTGGTAAATATTTTTAATCAACTATTATGGATGAAGGTGTTAGAGAGATGGGTCAGGGGATTAGAAAACTAGCTGATCTTTCAGAGGTTCAGGGTTAAATTCTCAGCACCCACATGGCTGCTCACAACTGTCTTTTTTTTCTATTATTTTATTACTTTATAAATAATACCAATCAAAATTTCCACTACCTCCTCTCCTCCCACTTCCCTCCTACTCCCCCATACCCTCTTCCTCCTCCCTCTCCAGTCCTAAGAGAGGATAATGTACCCTGCCCTGTGGGAAATCCAAGGCTCTCCCCCTCCATCCAGGCCTAGGAAGGTATGCATCCAAATAGAATAGGATCACCAAATGGCAGTACATGCAGTAGAGAAAAATTCCAGTGCCATTATCGTTGGCTTCTCAGTCTGCCTCAATTGTGAGCTGCATTTAGAAGGTTCAGTTTGTTCCCATACTTGTTCAGTCCCAGTCCAGCTTGATTTGGTGAGCTCCCATTATCTCAGGCACACTGTCTCAGTGTGCAAACCAATCACTCGTGGTCCTGACTTCCTTGCACATATTCTCCCTCCTTCTGCTCTTCAACTGGACCTTGGGATCTCAGTACAGTGCTCCAATGTGATTCTCCATCTCTATCACGATCTGCTGCCAGACAAAGGTTCTATGGTGATATTCAAGATAGTCATCAGTCTGACTATGGGACAAACCCAGTTAAAGCACCCTCTTCTGTACTGCCCAGGGTCCTAGCTGGGAACATTCCTGTGGACACTTGGGAACCCCTCTAGAGTCAAGCCTCTTGCCAACCCCACAATGCCTCCCTTAATTAAGATATCTTCTTCCCTGCTCCCATATCTGTCCGTCTTTCATCTCAACCATCCCATTCCCCAAACCCTCCCCTTCTCCCTTCTCTCTCCCCCTTTCCCCTTCTTCCACCCCATCCCACCCCCATGTTCCCAACTTTTGCCTGGCGATCTTGTCTGCTTCCAATTTCTAGGAGGATTTATATATGTTTTTCTAGGATGCTGAAATATAGGCTCAGTGTTCTTTGTTTATGGCTAGAATCCACTAATGTGTTAGTATATGCCATATTCATATTTTTGGGTCTGGGTTATCTCAGGATAGTGTTTTCTATTCCCATCCATTTGTATGCAAAATTCAAGATGTCATTGCTTTTTACCTCTGAGTAGTACTCTAATGTGTAGATGTGTCACAACTGTCTTTTACTCCTGTTCTAGGGGATCGGACTCCCTCACACAGGAATACATGTAAGAATAATGACAATGTACTAAAAAAATACTATAAAAATTTCAAAAAAAAAAAAAGAAAAATGTGAGAAAGACTTTAAAAACACAATTTGAAAGATTTTTTTCAGGGAAAACTATAACTGATATATGACTTGTTCTCTTTTGTATAGCTGGAACATTGTGGTTCTATGTTATGCTGAAAAATTTATTAGTCTTTTGTCCCAAACTTATTTGACTATAATATAGCAGGGTGATAATAAATAACATTTATTATAGTATGTATTTAAAAATAACTAGAAATGAGAATACTAAATGTTTTTAACCTATCATCAAGAATGTTAAATGCAAAAGCTTCAGATAGTGTGTGAAGCACTATCTGTCCTGTGAAGCACTATTTTCTGTCTATGAAAACAAAAACATTATACACCTGAACTCAATCTGTGACTGTTGAATGAATACATAAGATGATGCCAGACAAATGTCCAGTGTGCATGATGAATGGGCTCACAGATTCCCATAGCTAATTGAGAAAGTTTTGGAAATTTATGCATGCTAGAGGAGATAGCATGTCAGTTTTCTTTTCAGGTGTGAAATCCACCAACAGCCCTTCCAGCCCTTCTTATTTTCAACATTTGTTAAAAGTTAAGTTTCTTTGGGGACCCCAGCTAATATAAGGGCTGTAATCCCATGTAAATTAAAAAAAAATACACACTTAACAAAAATGGAAATGAATACATTATCATTCCAAAGTGACAGAAGGAGACCATAATAATGAAATAATGGGCAAAAGTAAGGTGCTAGCAGGGCAAACATAGAATTTTATATATCTATGTCTCATGTCAAAACACTTAGACTGGGGGCTGGAGAGATGGCTCAGTGGTTAAGAGCATTGCCTGCTCTTCCAAAGGTCCTGAGTTCAATTCCCAGCAACCACATGGTGGCTCACAACCATCTGTAATGAGGTCTGGTGCCCTCTTCTGGCCTTCAGGCATACACACAGACAGAATATTGTATACATAATAAATAAATAAACAAAACACTTAGACTATTTTGTCCCTTCTTTTGTGCTGACTACATCATCCATCTTTCTCTGTGGCTGCTTTTATTCTCTTTACACTTCTTTTCTTGACTGGGATACATCTTTGTTTTCTCTAACTTTGCCATCTTTCTCCATCATTGACATCTTCAACATCTTTTAGTCACCATAGCAACACAAGCTTCAACTTCACAGCTTCATAAATGGCTTCACATGTTTCACACTAAACATCTCAGTGTTTTCACATGCTATCTGAGCTCATCAATTCTCTAAAATTGCAGAAGAAAAATTCACAACACTTTCAGCTTTGTTTTCTTAAGTATTCCATAGTCATAAAAAATTGAATAGCACTACCAAGTGCTGTGGGACATTGGTTTGTATCCTGTCAATCTTATTTTTTTAATGCTGATTGTCAAGTAGCCAGGCAAGAAGTATAGGTGGGGAAAACAGGCAGTGAATAGAGGTGAGGAAACAAGAATGCTGGGAAGTGAGAAGCACAGTCTACATTCATGACCCAGCCACAGAGAAGCAAGATGTGACTGCCTCACCAAAAAAGGTACTGAGCCACCTGACTAACTCAGATAAGAATTGTGGGCTAATGTAAATTATAAAAATTAGTTAATGAGAAGCCTGAGCTAATGGGCCAATCCATTTATAACTATTGTAGACCTCTGTGTGATTTCTTTGGGACTTATCAGCTGCAGGACCGGGCAGGACAGAAACCATAACAATAGAATGGAACCCAATGTGTGGACAACTGCATCCACAGAAAATCTGAGAGAGCTTGGGAAGTAATTATAGACACAAAACAACAGCATTAAGCATGGCTTCTTGGTATCAGCATTTTTCAGCTATTTTCTGCTTTCTAGAGGCAATCAAGTGTTCTCCTTTAAAAGAGGCTTCCTGAATCAGCTTTAACTGCAAAACCTTGCTGTTCTTTTAAAGAGGTCCTGCCAAGAAATACTTAAATGGTGTTGATAAAAAGCTGATCACATGATTTTGGGGGGTGGCAGGGACCTTGGAATACTATAGAGTTGTGGCAATAAACAGCTCTGGCAGGTACCTCCATGATGAGGCTAGAATCTCATAAAGCTACAGAATGGGCTGGATCCAGCTGTCAAAGCCACAGCTTTAATCCTAGCTACATCACTTAGTAAATTAAAGATTCACATGGTCAGAAAAAGAGAGTTATAAAATAGAGTGATTCAAAGATGAAAAAAAAAAACCTCTAAATGGTTTACAGTGTGTTAAAAAATATATGGAGGCTTGGGAGAGAAAAGAAAAAAAAGTGAACCTCCTAAAATAAAAAAGAAAGAGAGCAGTTGGGTGTGGTGGCACATACCTTTAATCCCAATACTCTGAGAGGCAGAGGTAAACAGATCTCTGTGAGTTCAAGGTGTGGTGGCACACACCTTTAATCCTAGCATTTGGAAGGCAGAGGCAGGCAGATCCATGAGAATTCAAGGACTGACTGGTCTACAATGGGAGTTTCAGGACAGCCAAAGATACACAGAGAAACCATGTCTCAAAAAGCCAAAAATTAAAAATAAAAATAAAATAAATAGAGGTTAAAATAAAGCCATGAAAGATGAAAAATACATAGAGAGTCTGGATACTGTATATTATTATGTTGTCTTTAAGTTGCTTGACAGCTGAGGAAAGCGCAATAGCTGCTAAAATGCATTTGAATGTAAATGTGGCTGGATTAATAAAACCTAAATATTTTGTAAATGCCTTGACTTCAAAATTGAAGGCAAAAGATATGTTACTTTGGAGAAAAAAACTTTTTCTTTTGTTTCCACAAAAAAAGAGAGGCTATGTATTAATTCTGGGTTATGAAAAATCAGGTTGAATAAAGAAAGACCCCTTGAGAAATCTCCTATAGGAGTGGATGGCCCAGATGTTTGAGTTCTATATCCAGAACAGATTTAAGAATACTGAATGAAGCCGGGCGGTGGTGGCACAGGCCTTTAATTGTAGCACTCGGGAGGCAGAGACAGACATATCTTTGTGAGTCTGAGGCCAGCCTGGTCTACAAGAGCTAGTTCCAGGACAGGCTCCAAAGCTACAGAGAAACCCTGTCTTGAAGAAAACCAAAAAAACAAAACAAAAAAAAAAAACAAAACAAACAATAAAAAAGGAATGCTAAATGAAATGTTCAAGCCTTTCAGGATATTCCAGTCATGACTTTATTATTCTAAATTTTCTTTACGTTCACATAAAATTATCAGTGCCTCCAATCAGCAGAAAGTAGCATAGAAAACTATGCCCATATTCTGCCCCCTCCAATGGACTATGAATAGTTTCTTTTGATTAGAATGTTGGTTACAAGTTCTTATGAATAATGGTCAGAAAAAAGCCTAAACAAAAGATATTAGATTCATAGTTACTGTTATAAAAAAGATGGGAAGTGCTGTGGGACAATGGTTTTTATCTTGTCAATCATATTTTAATAAAACGCTCATTGGCCAGTAGCCAGGTAGGAAGTATAGGCAGGACAAACAGGCAGTAAGTAGACGTGAGACAATGAAAATTCTGGGAAGAGGAAGCACAGTGTGCAGTAATGACCCATCCAGAGAGGAAGCAAGATGTAACTGCCTCTCCAAAAAAGGTACTAAGCCTCACGGCTAACAGACAAGATTATGGGATAATGTAATTTATAAGAATTAGTTAATGTGAAGCCTGAGTTAACAGGCCAATCAGTTTATAACTAATGTAGACTTCTGTGTGATTAATTTGGATGTAACGGCTGTAGGACTGGGCAAGACAGAAACATTGTCAACAACCAAGCTTCCCTTTTAGCTTGAGATGTCCCTAACCCTCTTTATTCACATTCCATTGATAGTTTTACTGAGTTGTTTACTTTAATACTCACAATAAATTAAAATACATCTTTCTGCTGCAAAATCGTATATTATACAATGTTTTTTAGTGCACTAAATTGTGTTGGCAATGGCTGCTAGCTTGTTTTCTGACTGCTCTGACTCAAAATAACCACACAGAAATATGTATTAATTACAATACTGTTTGGTCAATTGCTTAAACATATTTCTGGCTGACTCTTATATCTTAAATTTTACCATTTCTATTAATCTGTATATCACAAAGTGTTTGTGGCTTATAGGCAAAGTTCTGGTGTGTCTATCACTGGTAATAGCTACATGTCCTTTCCCATGACTCTGCCTACTCTCTTTCTGCATCTTTGTTTGAATTTCCTGCCTAGCATTATGCTATTAAGCCATTGCTCAAAAGCAGCTTTATTCGTTAATCAATAAAAGCAACATATATACAGAAATACTACTGACACCATTTCCTTTTTTTCTGTTTAAATAAAAAGGAAGGTTTTAACTTTAGCATAGTAAAATTACAAATAAACAATTATCAAGCAAGAATTACAGTTACAATATTTATAAAGACTTTATCTTTTATCATAAAGAAAACAATAAAATTATAAGTACCTATTCTTCAACTCCATCAAAGACTTTAGAAGAATATAATGATACATAAGTAAACAGGAAGTGCATTGTAAGCAACTTCCAAAACTCTAGAATTCACAAAGACATCTTGCTGCCTGTGCAGTCACCCAAAGATCTTCTGTATCATTGGGGTGCCCATTTGTTCTGCAGGTCCATAATATCTGGCAGACTCTCCCATGAAGCAAGAAATTTCAAAGACAGTTCTGCCTATATTGGCAGTTTATCAAGTCACTTTCTTCTGTATCCTGAAGAATGTCTGGCAGACTGTTTCATGAAGAAGGAACCAAAAAGAATCATCTCACCTTTAGGCATGTTCAGCAGTTATTTTTATGTAGGTCCTGCAAGTCAACTCTAGCAGTTCAGGCAAGAGCAGTTTCTTGCCCAAATGGCTAAAAACTCCTTTTTTCATTTTTAAACTGAATTTATTAATGTGAAAAATGAAGTATCAAAATATACAAAAATCCTAAATCCTGAAGTTGCATATTCTATATCCCAATTTTGAGCTTCTTTTAGTTGAATCCAAGCTCTATCATAGATAATGACTAAAATTTAATATCCTAAATTTAATTTTAAAAATCTCACATCTTAGAACAAAAGTAACGAGAAAAAATAAGAAAGCATTATAAATTGATGTGTAAATCCACATAATGAAAGATACTAGCATTTCATTTTAATAAGAGTATATCAAATAATATAGGCATCTTGCATAGGATACAAGTATCAAACTAATATCAATTTTAATCTGAAATAATTTAAATGAAGAATACATATCTAGTATTTTTAAAAATAAATATCTTTTCATCAAAATTATTGTCTCCATTTCCATTGCCATTAACTGTTTAATAGGCATATTAGCTGTCTCATATTTGTTTCTAAAATCCAAAGTAGAATTCTTTAAAATGCTTACTAGTATTAAAACTGGAAATTTTCTTTATTCTCTAAAAAAGAAGCTAGAAGATGTTCTATTAATCAACTGCTTGTTTATGAATCACTTTCTTCCAATTTTGCCTTTTTATTGCCCATCCTATAGTATGAAAAATTGATATTATATTTAATAACATGATTATTATTTGAATCAAAGGTAAGTGATTCAAAGTTAAGTCACAGTTGCATTTTTTGCACTTCTATGCAGCCTTGCACTTTATCTCATGTGCACACTGACCTTGTTTATTCTTATTTTGTCCTTCCCTGGGGAATAATTTGGTGAGAAAGTACAGAAACCAGAACAATAACAAGTGTCTGTACTCCAAATCCTCAGTACACTCTTAGGAAAATGGACCATGTGCCTTAGGTTGTGTGTTCATAGACTTTGTAACTGGAGAATTATGCCTCCTATCATCCTAAGTATGCAAAGGGATAGAGATCAGATGTGTTTCACCAAAAATGATGAGGAACAAACACAATTTCTTTGTTGGGGGTGAGGTGGCATGGGACTAAGGGGAATTGGAGTGAGAAACGTGAGAAGGGGAGGATTGGGGAAGCATAGGGGAATGGAATGGGATGGGGGAATGGGAAGGTTGGGACACGGGAGCAGAGAAATATATATCCTAATTAAGGGAGCCACCTTAGGATTGGCAAGAGACTTGGCTCTAGAAGGGCTCACAGTTGTCCAGGGAGATGTCCCCAGATAGTACCTTGGGCAACTGAGGAGAGGGAACCTTAAATGACCCTATCCTATAGCCATGCTGATGAATATATTGCATATCACCTTAGAACCTTCATCAGGTGATGGACCAAGAATGAGACAGAGATTCAAATAGGAGCACGGGACTGAGCTCTTAAGATCCAAATCAGGAGCAGAAGGAGGGAGAACATGAACAAGGAAGTCAGGACCACGAGGGCTGTACCCACCCACTGTGACAGTGGAACTGATCTATTGGGAGCTTACCAAGGCCAGCGGGACAGGGACTGAATAAGCATGGGATGAAACCAAACTTTCTGAACATGGTAGACAATGAAGGCTGATGAGAAGCCAAGGACAATGGCACTAGGTTTCGATCCTAATACATGAACTGGCTTTGTGGGAGCCTAGCCTATTTGGATGCTCACCCTCCTGGACCTGGATAGAAGTGGGAGGACCTTGGACATCCTGCAGGGCAGGGAATCTGGACTGCTCTTCATTCTCGAGAAGGAGAGGGAATGGAGTGGGGGGGAGGAGAGGGGGAGGGGAGTAGGGGAAGGGGGCAATGTGTGGGAGGAGGGGGAGGGAAATGGGGAGGAGGCCCTAGGAATTCACTACCACTGAGCTGGGCTCCAACCCTAGGCATTCACATCCACTGAGCTGGGCTCCAGCCCTAGGCATTCACTTCCACAGAGCTGGGCTCCAGCCCAAGGCATTCACATCCACTGAGCTGGGCTCCAGACCTAGGCATTCAC
>NW_026068088.1:54641-56816 GCF_014885135.2 Alexandromys fortis
TTTTTTAAATTAATTAATTAATTTATTAAAGATTTCTGTCTCTTCCCCACTGCCGCCTCCCCTTTCCCTCCCCCTCCCCCAATCAAGTCCCCCCTCCCTCGTCAGCCCAAAGAGCAATCAGGGTTCCCTGCCCTGTGGGAAGTCCAAGGACCACCCACCTCCATCCAGGTCTAGTAAGGTGAGCAACCAAACTGCCTAGGCTCCCACAAAATTCTACCTCCCATATCCCTACCCCTCCTTCCACTTTTCTCCCCCTGCCCCCACTCCTTTCCCCTTCCCCCTACTCCTCTCCCCCTCTCCCCAATCCTCTCCCCCTACCCCAACTCCATTCCCCCTCCTTCTCTATTCTGTAGAGCAGTCCTGATTCCCTGCCCTGTGGGAAGTCTAAGGTCCTCGCCCCTCCATCCAGGTCCAGGAAGGTGAGCATCCAAACATTCTAGGTTCCCACAAAGCCAGTTCATGCAGTAAGATCAAAACCCAGTGCCATTGTCCTTGGCTTCGCATCAGCCCTCATTGTTCGCCATGTTCAGAGAGTCCGGTTTTATTCCATGCTTTTTCAGTCCCAGTCCAGCTGGCCTTGGTGAGCTCCCAATAGATAGGCCCCAATGTCACAGTGCTTGGGTGTACCCCTTGCGATCCTGACTTCCTTGATCATGTTCTTCCTCTGTCTGCTCCTAATTTGAACCTTGGGATTTCAGTCCGGTGCTCCAATGTGGGTCTCTGTCTCTATCTCCATCCATTGCCAGATGAAGGTTCATATCCAGGCGGATGACTATATGTTTTTCTTTGGGTTTACCTTCTTATTTAGCTTTTCTAGGATCACAAATTATAGGCTCTGTGTCCTTTATTAATGGCTAAAAAGCAATTATGAGTGAGTACCTCCCATGTTCATCTTTTTGGGTCTGGGTTACCTCACTCAGGATAGTGTTTTCTATTTCCATCCATTTGCATGCAAAATTCGAGAAGTCATTGTTTTTTACCGCTGAGTAGTACTCTAATATGTATATATTCCACAATTTTTTCATCCATTCTTCCATTGAAGGGCATCTAGGTTGTTTCCAAGTTCTGGCTATTACAAATAATGCTGCTATGAACATAATTGAACAAATGCTTTTGTCATATGATAGGGCATCTCTTGGGTATATTCCCAAGAGTGGTATTACTGGGTCTTGGGGTAGGTTGATCCCGAATTTCCTGGGAAATCGCCACACTGATTTCCAAAGTGGTTGCACAAGTTTGCATTCCCACCAGCTGTTGAAGGAGCGGCAGGGCTGTGTTCCTGCAGCCCTGGCTCCCACATGACAGGCTTATGCCCGAAATAATTACATGGAAACTGTATTCTTTTAAACACTGACTGACCCATTAGTTCCAGCCTCTTATTGGTTAGCTCTTACATATTGTTCTAACCCATTTCTAATATTCTGTGTAGCCCATGAGGTGGCTTACCAGGGAGGATCTTAACCTTCATCAGTCTGGCATGGGAGAATCATGGCGACTCCCTGACTCAGCTTCTTTCTCCCAGAATTCTGTTCTGTTTACTCCACCCACATAAGGGTTGGCCTATCAAGGGGCTTAGGCAGTTTCTTTATTAATAAGAAATCACTCCCACATCATTTCCCCTTTTTCTGTTTAAGCAAAAAAGAAAGGCTTTAACGAACATAGTAAAATTACATATAACAAAACAGTTATCAAGTAAGAATTACAGTTACAATATTTAGATCTATTGTATCTCTTATCATAACTAAGGAAAACTATAACTATTCATTCTTCAACTCCATCAAACACTCCAGAAGGATATAATAATACCTAAGTAAACAGGAAGTCCAATTCTCTATAAATGACAGAGACATCTCGCTGCTTGGACAGTCACCCAAAGATCCTCTGTACCGTTGGGGCATCCATCTTTGGCCTACAGGCCCAGAGTTTCCAGCAGACATTTCCACAAAGCAGGAAATTTCAAAGGCAGTCACTATCTGCTTGTCCTGAAGAATGTCTTGCAGACTCTTTCATGAATCAGAAACCCCAAAAGGTCATCTCACCTTTAGGCAAGATCAGCAGTCCTCTCTCTGAGGGTTCTCTGTGTCCAGTTTATGCAGTAGTCCAGGCAAGAGCAGTTTCTTGCACAAATGACTATCCAACTCCATAAGGATCCTCTTCGATGCCCATCTTCCTCTT
>NW_026068088.1:63456-65338 GCF_014885135.2 Alexandromys fortis
TTTCAAAGGCAGTCACTATCTGCTTGTCCTGAAGAATGTCTTGCAGACTCTTTCATGAATCAGAAACCCCAAAAGGTCATCTCACCTTTAGGCAAGATCAGCAGTCCTCTCTCTGAGGGTTCTCTGTGTCCAGTTTATGCAGTAGTCCAGGCAAGAGCAGTTTCTTGCACAAATGACTATCCAACTCCATAAGGATCCTCTTCGATGCCCATCTTCCTCTTAAAGTAGATTGGTGCTGCCAGGAGCAGAGTGTCTCATTGTCATGAAAAGCCCTAAGTTATTAAAACATTTAAAATGCCATATTCTGCAGTCTTTGAAAGATATGAAGAATGCCTATCTAATTGAAATATATCTCTATATATCTAGAAAATTTAACTAACATGACTATAAGCTTTACTATCATCGATGATTATCCATTAGCAACATATATTTCCTAATTATACATTTTAAAATTTTTCGTGGCTTATTTTTCTTTAATTATTTTAATCTCTTAACTATCTATACTCTGTTTCTTTAAAGACTTTACCCTTTTTTCAAAGACATTAACTTTATTCTCTATATTCTTTTTCTTCTCTCTCCCAAGCCTACGTACATTCATCCAACAGTGTCTGAATCTGTTTTATTGTGAATCTGTAATATTTTTAGTATCCAGGAGCATTTTTTAAAATGTTAAGCAGTTCTTAAAAACTTAAGTTGCACCATGTACAGGTAGTACGGTACTGCCTGTGTCCTGCCCAGTCTAAACCTTAACTGTGCTGTAATTATGGCAATTACGGTAGTTCCTGCCTGAGGTCAGCACAGTTCAGCATGGAGCAGCCACTTTCTGCCTCAGATCCATTTGGTGCCCCTGAACCACACAGTTCCAGGCACACAGCAGTCCACATTGCCATCAAGCCATAGCACTTTATTCCAAATGCTCCATTCAAAGACTCTGTCTCCCACAGGAGCCAGAAAGAGATCACAATGGCAGCATAGCCCATAAAGCCGGCATTTTAAAACAGCCAGTTTTTTCCTGCTGCTGAGTCAGGACATTTCTTTGCGGCAAGCCACCCACAAACAGCAAAAAGCTGTCTTAAATTCTCTCTCTCTCCTTTTTAAGCCCTCTCAGGTTTTACATGGAGTTCATTAGCACGTTGGGCGCCACTCTGTTGAAGGAGCGGCAGGGCTGTGTTCCTGCAGCCCTGGCTCCGACATGGCAGGCTTATGCCCGAAATAATTACAAAGAAATTGTATTTTTTTAAACACTGCCTGACCCATTAGTTCCAGCCTCTTATTGGTTAGCTCTTACATATTGTTCTAACCCATTTCTAATATTCTGTGTAGCCCATGAGGTGGCTTACCAGGGAGGACCTTAACCTGCATCAGTCTGGCATGGGAGAATCATGGCGACTCCCTGACTCAGCTTCTTTCTCCCAGAATTCTGTTCTGTTTACTCCACCCACCTAAGGGTTGGCCTATCAAGGGGCTTAGGCAGTTTCTTTATTAATAAGAAATCATTCCCACATAAACGAGCAATGGATGAGTGTGCCCCTTTCTCCACATCCTCTCCAGCAAAGGCTATCATTGGTGTTTTTGATTTTAGCAATTCTGACAGGTGTAAGATGGTATCTCAAAGTTGTTTTGATTTGCATTTCCCTGATCACTAAGAAGGGTGAGCGTGACCTTAAGTTTCTTTTGGCCATTTGAATTTCTTCTATCGAGAATTCTCTGTTCAGTTGAGTGCCCCATTTTTAATTGGGTTAATTAGCATTTTAAAGTCTATTTTCTTGAGTTCTTTATATATTTTGAAGATCAGACCTTTGTCTGTTGCAGGGTTGGTGAAGATCTTCTCCCAGTCAGTAGGTTGCCTTTTTTTTTTTTTTTTTTTTTTTTTTTTTTTTTT